>NC_068367.1:74929834-75134834 GCF_020536995.1 Dreissena polymorpha | reverse complement strand
AAGATCCTATATATACTAAAACACTTATATTCTCAATTTAGAAGCATTTGTTAGCGGAACAACGTCAGTCATTCACCATTTTTTTCTCACCATTTCCCAAGATGATGAAAAGACTGCATTACCGACGGAGGTGATTTAAGGGATGATACACGCAACTCTCAGCCTCCTCAAGGTTACAAGTTATGTTTACATTGCATGATTAAATGACAGCCAAAATCAGCTGTTTTATAGCCAAAGAAATTTGCCCTCAAAGTGTGACAACTCACTCTGGATCAGCAGACGATTTATTCTATATTTATTCTATATTACGGAGGAGTCCGGAGATACCGATGTATCACGATTGTGTGAGAACTCTGAGGTATTAAAACGTTGTTAAGGCACAAAATGCCACCTCCTCGTAGTGGTAATTACTAGTGAGTTATTTTTAAAAGCATGATGAATGACACAAATTCAGACCGAAAAAGCTGTGTATGGCCATATATTGCATTTGAAATGTGATCTCGACCTTTAACGGGTGTCACACGTTACATTTCGTCCTATTAGTTTCAATGTGAGGCGAGCTATTTCAAAACCCATCAATATATGGAAAAGTTGTGTAAGAAACAGGACTTTTTAAAACTGTTATAACGACAAATTTAATTTGTAATTTTTGAACTCTAAGCGAAACCTTGACCTTTGAGGTAAGGAAACGGGTGTTACAAGCGACACGTCGGCTTATGATGGTAGACATTGGTTGAAAGAAGGCGATGAATCATTGACAAAGTCTGAGACACGAACAATCTCATAGACGGTCCAAAAACACGCAGCAGCCGGACAGTGCGATACCTAGCTGCCGCTTTGTAGATTAGCGTGCTTAAAATATCAAAATTGTACAAGTAGATCCATATACGTGTGTATTTCGGTGTATATAAATCAGGGTTGGCACCAATCGACCGCCCCTGGTTTTAACCGGCGGGTTTTAACGGTTAAAACCGCCCCGGTCAATACTCCCGCAGTGGTCATTATTGGTCAATACTGGTCATTTTAACTTGACTCCCAATTTTGATTAATATTCCATGCTTAATTAAACAATATTAATATCATAAATTAAACAGACATGTTGCCAATAATGTCTTAAGCTATTAATACCCACTATTTTATACCTGTTCATGCAATTTGTAGGCCAATCTCTCAAAATTTCGCAAATTGGTCAATGCTGGTCAATTGGATTTTTCTGGTCGATTGAACTTTTTTTCAATTCTAATTAATGTTCAGATAATTCTGTGCTTGATTCAACAAGATTAACAATAAGTTGTTTCTCGACATGCCCCACTGTCCCCACAGTCTTCTCCCCTATACAGGTTGGGGCACACAAACCTGATAATAGGGCCTTAAATGGCACCTTTTTGACACGCCCTTACGTGTCAGGTATTCTTGCCTAGATTTCTTTAAATTCTTTAAAAAAAAAATAGTGAAAAAATATTTTATTTTCCATTGATATAAAAATAAAAAACATAATAAGAAAAACTTATTTAAAGAGAAAAATAATTGTAAAGAAGAGTCTAGAGTAGACCAACAATTGGAAAATATTATTTGGTGGCAAAAACAAGAACTTTCATTATTTATTCTTTTGAAAACCAATTGAACTTTTAAATATGAAAGGAACAAGTTAGAAGTAAATAGTAAATTAATAGCAAGTTATCTCCTTTTGTATGAGTGATATGAAATAGCCTAAGGGCAGATTTATCTTCATTGTCAATATCAGAGACATAACACTGGATGCATTTTATTACCAATTAAGACTTAGGGGCCAGATTTAGAACCATAGAAAACAAAAGAGTTCTGTTTGTCCATCTGCTTATCAAATAGATATATCAATAGATCAGTGAAATACTATGGTAACTACAATAGTAATAATATTTTAGTAACATATCTGATACACTGAGATAAAGATATTGCCTTAGTCCTTATGTATTTGAGAACATTTCCATAAATAATAAAGAAGTAATTTTTTACAGCTTTAAAGATTTTTTTTTACAATAAAATAGCTCAAACAAGAGCTGTCTCCATAGGATGACATATGCCCCCAATAAACGCTTTGATAGAAGTTATTGAAATGCACTAAGTGACCCCGTGACCTAGTTTTTGACCCGGCATGACCCATATTCAAACTTGAGCTAGATATTGTCTAGATACAACTTCTGACTAAGTTTGGTAAAGATCGGATGAAAACTATTTGAATACGAGAGCGGACACGAAAAGTGTGACAAACTGACAGACTGACAGACTGACGGACAGTGCGAAAACTATTTACCCCCTTTTCTTCGAAAGGGGGCATAAAAAATTACAGAATAATGATTGATTTAATATAGAATAGCTTAAATTCTTCCTTTGTGATGTTTACATGCTCTAATATTCAATCGACCAGTATTTGCCAGTAAAGACTAGTATTGACAGTATTGACCGGTTTTAGCCGGGTATTGACCGCTGGCCCGGTCAATACTCAGTTGGCCGTTCAATATGCCAACCCTGATATAAATGCCACTTACAACCTTACAACGTATAGGTTGAGGATTTTAATTGTGAAAAATGCACAATAACCTTAGGGAATATATGCCGCCTATGGTAAAATGTGCTTACGAAGTCATTCCATGTGACAGTATAGAGATAAACTGTTATTGAAAATGGCAAGGCTGAAACATTCTGAGCTGTAGAAAATCAAAGCGCTGAAGGCACTGAAGTTGTTCGCTATTGCATAATTTAAGATGCAACTAATTTTTCAAAATTAATCGCAAGTTTGACATCAACACAAGCCATTCAAATTTACAAAGAATGTGCTTTAACGCACGGGTCGAGATGTGTTTGTGTGCAATTTTTATCATCCTCATCCTATTAATTTTATAGAGATAACTTAGACAAAATAACAACGACATGGTACTTTTTTGACGTTCAGAGAGCATAGTAAGTATGATGAAAATGGTAATGAGAACTGAATATAAATACATTGGTGAGAAACGTAAATTGTAAACTTAATTTCAATGTCTAGCGATTATATAGCATTTTTGTTGTTGTCATTAGTATACCTGTAGTAATTGGTGAACTCATTTGTAACGTTTAATTAATTTAGAACAAGCGAACAACTAAAAATCAGACAAAGGTATGGGAAACGAACTTCAGTATCCACATAATAATTTCCTATTACAGCGTTCACCATTGCGATTGCTTAAATGCCATTACAGACAATGGAAAATGGATTCAATTAAACTATAACAGGTATATAACAATGCAACAATGCAGAGCCGATTGTTTTTAAACGTAGCCTTAACAGTTTTTAATGTCAAAGCACGTCAAAATGGAATGCACTTAAACAGGTCACTTGTTAAAAGAGGCCATAATGCAAAGGCCCGATATTAGAACATTCTCAAACATTATGCATTTCAAGCGGTTTCGTTTTGGCATTAACACACACAATTAAAACTAAAACTAACCCTCGCAACACCGGTAGTGGTTGTCTCGATGTTTTCTTTTTTAAAAATAATTGCGAACGTTTTGAGCATCATAAAGCCCGATTCGTCTTCAGCCTTTTCAACTCCCGCCACGGTTCTCAGTTATCCTTCACGTAACTAGCCAGAGCCATTAACCCCTGCAGGGTCTCAATGCCCGATGGTATGATCTGGTCTTCCGGTAGCAAACACCCGTACTTTTCCGTATCCCGAAGCTCCACTCCAAACGCGTACTTGACGTCAATCTTGCCGTAGGCCCAGTCAGTACTGGTCCCACTCGCGATATCTGCGAGTATATGACATAGACGGTATTTGAATTGACATTGTAAATTTGTACTTTTTCGCGAACAAAAACAATTACAAATTATCAGCTGTTTGTCTGAATAGTGAATACACTTGATGTATAGCGTAATGTGATTATGAATAAAACCAGACGATGAATTCACAATAAAGACTAGAAGTAGTATACTAATGTATGATATTGACTTCGAACTTTATATATCTATGATTATTGTCCGACACTTTCAATTATAGTTAAATTATCATGATTGATTATAGAATTCCATTACATATACCATTTAGTTAGTATATGGGTACTTACATATGGTGTTTGCGATACTTCCATGCGCGTATTTGGTGCCATACACTTTATGTAGAGCGTCCGTGGCGGCCGCAGAGGCTGCGTCCTGGAATGTCCACATAAAACCGAGATTGAAATGATGCTACTACTTTATCTAGGTCATCGGAACCGAAAAACCTTTAAACAATCTGGTTTTGTTTATTGAACAAGCTTACACTGGATTTTTTTCTACAGTTGCAAGCACCTTCAATGAGTTGTTACTTGTTATTATTATATTGGTATGTTATTTTCAGGAGCGTGTGTTTACAACTGCAAAAAAGTTGGGCACTGTGAAAGTTTTAGTTACTTTTTATACGGGCAATTTTCGCATATAAACGTATATACAACTAAGCACAAAATTCGCGGTTTGGACGTGTTATTTTTTGGATCAGTGTTTACACCTGCTGTTGAAAATCCTTGGACAGATTTCGCGTGTACCCCCAGGGCGACATCCAGAGCTGCGAGTAGCTGTGGACGTCGATGAACCCCTTCAAGCCCTTGATCCCTTGCAGGAATGCAGCGACCCCTTTTACTTCCACTTCTGAGAATGCCGATGGGCCGCAGTAAGTCTCCGAGCATGGGTCCTTGCTCGCCCCCTCGGTTTCTGATGTGCAAACGTGCGTTTAATGTATCACACGCATATTTTCAACTTGCTGTTTAGTTTAAATTATGCTAAATCTATATAGAAAAAACACAGTACATTAAAAAGTTAATATTTGAAATTATATGCATCACTGGTTTACTGAATACCCCACCCATTCCCCACCATCACAACGACGAAACTAAGTATTAAAAACTCTACTAACATTTCTAAATAGAAAAAAACTAACAACAATTGTTTTTTTAAACGAATGTCACCTTAAGTTTGGTCAAGGTCATTGTACTTGTTCTGCATTCGGAGAGTGTATTTTAAGAGCTTATATAACGGTGTCCGTACCACACCACTGTATGTCCCAGTTCCTGTTGGGGTCGACGCCGTAGCACAGGCCGTGCTTAGAGCGGGTCTTCCTCCAAAGCCGGTTCTGAAAGGCCCCAAACATGAGCTTGTATAAAGCCTAAACACGACATTAGACAGCAATCGTTCATTCGCGAACTTCAGTTTATAGTACGGAGAATGGCGAGTATGCACTAAACATCACATAACGGTCTATTCCTATAGTACATATACAATAAAAAAGCACAAGCAGTTGAATGGTATAGTTAAACTTGACCCAGACACGTGAGATGTATGTGGTTTGTAATATTCCTGTAATATTAATGTAATTTAATCTAACTAATTACCGCTTGAAATTAGCATTTTTGGATAGATAATAGGTTATGTCATCCTCCATTGCATTGTAATTTATCTTCTATATGTGTTTATATCATCAATTGATCATAACGACTCCAGCCTAGTTCCTGTTTATGTGTGTTCAATACATTGTTCTTGGTTTTATTTAGTTTCACTTATTTATAAATTTTTCGAGTTCTCAGGAAATCAATCCAAAACAACGTTCCATCGGACGACGCTAGCTAGCACGTTTGAGAATTTATCCAGTACTCAAGTTGACCATTGTGTGTAATGCCGTGATTATTGTTCTTGTCAGACATGTCATTTTTATTGACGAATACAATCCGTACATAGCCATATATACGTTATACATATTTCAAACCAATAATATACTTAAGAAATGTGATGTTGACAAATTTGAGATTACGGTTGAAAAAGCAAATCGACAAGCGTTAACTTAAGCGTTTTCAAAACAAACACAAATAAAGGCATTTTCACATTTTTTTTTCAGGATACTCTCGATAGAAGACAAATTTTGCATTATTATTTTTCAAAATTAAACTTCTCTTTGATACTATTACAGTATTGTATTATCATAACAGCCATATGTTACCTGGTCGCCTGTCCACGTGAAAGCGTACCCATCAGGGTTAGTTATCGGAAGTAGATACCAGTCGAACATGTCCACCATCTTGGTGATGTCCGAATCGATCTTGTACCGGTCCAACATCTGGAGAAGACGGAAAATACACATTTTCCAAACTAACTTTCATCAAAATACTGCGTTCTTAGACACATAATATTCACAGTTCATTTATATGCATCCTCATTGCTCCTCGGATCGTTATTTTGGCAGCATACCGATTATAAAAGTGTGACCCATCTCTACGTTTCTGTCTAAATAAAACACAATAACATGAACATTTGTTTTTCTTAAATCAAATTTGTATGTAATTGTATGCTGGTCCTTTACATTTTTTTTCAAAACATGCCTCTTGGGTAAAAACTTGCCACATCCAATGTCGCATGATTTATAAAGACTTATATTTTTAAGTTAATATATAAACACCATTTGTTATATGGAACCACAGTTTCCAAATGTGCAAATATCATTGTAATATTGTCCTATACACTGTTTTTTTTAAAATTAAACCACTGCAGTCACAAGCGGCCTCGGGGTAACATTTTTCTATCAACATGTAGGGATTTAAATCAGTAAACATGCATTTCATTCTTTTATTCATTCATTATTTACAAAAATGATTTTCTTATTTAGCAATTATGGCAAAGAGCAATCATCTTACACACTTTCATGGATGCAGTTGTTTATTTATGGGCCCTTTGGACGGCGACATGCAAACAAATATTCAATCATTCAATTGCCACTGTCAACGTACTATGCAAGTGAAAAGAATCTCGGCCAAACTGTTCTGTATATTATTTAGCTTGGTTTACTTACTGACATGTACATCGATAAAAAACTTAGACTCACTTCACCGAAAAACATGAGCTCACCTGGCCGAACATGTATATGGCTGTGGCCGGAGAGATCCATTCACGGGCGTGAATCCCTCCCATGATGAAGAACGCGGGCTTGGTGAACTGAGACGGGGTGCTGATCTGTTGTATAAAACCATTTGTAGTAAAAATATATCAATGTTATCCAAGCTTTGTACTAATAAGGTGTAGTATATATTTACATGAATTATATATATGTTTATATGTTAGATGTGACATTTTTTTGCATAATTTTCCAGTCAGAATGATGTAGGTATTTATGTATATTAGGCAATTGAATCATACGTGTTAAATAACTATTTATTATAACTATTGTAAACATTTTCTATATAACATTGGAATCAGAGATTTTTTGGGCAAAAAGATGTTCTTTTTCAGTTCACTCAAAGGAACTTCTCATGCAATATTTATACTTCTTATGTCTCAATCAAAACCCTGATAGCCATGAAAGGCTTATAGCAAGAAATAAGACTGAGGAATAAAACTTAATGACGGTTACAATTAACTTCCATTTCACACCGTGCTCATAACTGTTGTTTGGTTTGATCCACCGTAACGATACAAGTTTTTCTTGACATGATTTTAGGTGATGTGAAAGATAGTGTCTTTCCTGCCAAAGCTCTAGTCATGGTGCTGCTCAGCATATTTGTTTGAGGTACTGACTCATATCCTTTATTTTTCAAATATATTGCCTAGCATATTTTGTTGTCAACATATATGATTATGCAAATTATTGGTGCAAACAGCATACCAGTTAAAACCGGACATATTTTTTATTATTATTCAAGTAATTCAAATTCGAAATGAGCAGTTTTTCTTACTATACAATCAAATAATTGTATAAATATAACAATATTGGTTAATTCTTTTTGTAGAAACATTGATTTGAATGGTTGTCAGTTTAAATGTGGTGTTTCATGCATACAATGTTTTTTGCACTTTCACATTCAGAATTTGTGTTCATTGTTGTTGGCGTCCGTTAGTCTCGAGAGACAATAGCCTTGCGTTCATCGTACTTGTCACGATTGTTCATTCAGCGTCCGTTTTCTTGTTTCTGTAGATTTCATTTGCATCGTTTACAGTAGCTATTCAGACCTACCCGGGAGTGGCAGTTTTGTTCATTATAGAGAGGTGATTTAAGTATCTTTAAAAGCACCTTTTAGAGACATCAAGTGATATATTTATAAACGAATATAAAGAGTAAACGTTCAGTAGTACCATGCTCTTATAACTCTTTTCATTGACCTGTTATAACAAAGAACACGTTTGAATATATCTGATGGTGCACGCGTCCAAAGGGAAGAAACAAAACGAAGAAAAAATAATAAAAAGTAAAAACACTTCAACAAAACAAACAGCATTTCATGTTTATTAGTTGGTGCAGTGGACATAAGATTTTGCAGCATCATTTCAAGACTGTATATATTGAGATTTGTGTCTTGCGCATCGTAACTATTTTTTAGTTATTGACATGCAATATCTGCAGATTGAGACAGATTTGAGACAGCTTAATATGTTTCGTGTTATAGTATGACCAATAGTCAAGACATTATGATAATGTTAGAGTGTCAAATTGTGCTTTTATATTTGTGCATAGACAGCTTTTTCAATTCATAAATTAACAAATTAAAACTGACTATATGACTAATATCGTGCTTATTTGTGAAATTGATTCTGAATTTACTGTTATACTGAACATGTAAGATTTGCATGCAAATTAAAATGTAATGCTAGTATTAATAGTGTTTATTTTAATATAAAAACATCATTTGTGCATGCTATTCGAAACTAAAGAAACTTAATAGGCCACACACAAACATTATGGTGATTATCGTCTCATTTGTTATGAAACCAATGTTTTATTAGCATGCATCATCAGATTTAATATATAGTATATCGATATCAGTAAGTGCATACAGCGAAACAAAACATTCACTATACAGTTATATTGAAACATGCACAGTGCTTGGATTATGCAAACATAAATATACAATGGTTTGTTTATATAGTTCGAGAAAAAGCTTTCCATAAACTAAATTAGTAGAAAACGACTATCCACAACTGCTTCCTGAAGTATTTGTTTCTAAATCCTCTACACTAAACGGCGTGCGACTAATTGGCTAACTTGTATTTACTGCACGATTTTTGCCGAAAACATTTCATGAACGAACAGCATTTATTTATATATTTCTGTCACATAAACTTGTATTCCATATACGCATTTACGCATGGCGTTTTACTTCCTCCTGTTTCCTTTACGATTTCGTTAATTTAGGCGTTGTCACAAGCAGTCGTCTCTAGCGATCCGTTTTTAAATAAGCCCATGTGTTTACCATTATATCATACGATACTTTTAAAGCCTCTATATCGCTCAAAATCAAAGAAAATTTCGTAAAGTATTTCGTAAACTAAAGTAAACACCTGAACAATCAGTGTTCCTTATAGCAACAGCCACAATTTCAACGCTAGATGTGGTATGCTTACATAGATTTTTGTAGATACGAAATGCTCGTTTTTATTTATTTGTGAAACAATTAATTTCATTTTAATTTCCCGCGAATATATCAATTCATACGATTATTTTACGAAAAATTAAACGAAAATTTCATTGAATTTGAGTGGTAATGTTACTTTTACATCAAACAGTATTAATCTTCGAAATCAAGAAACTTTAAACAGTTTCTATCTTGCTAAATCAGAGGGAGTTATCACGTGATAGTCAAGGATTTTCTTAGAAGCTGCAATTTTGTGATCCCGCTAAGACATTTCGATGCGAGTGAAGTCTAGATAAAGAGAGAATATTAATACAAAATAAAGGCTCATAACTTTCTTGCCGATATGAATGGAAAGTTAGCGGCATCTCAAACAGTTCAAAAGGGTATAAAAAGGCGAAAAATACATGTCTCGACATGAACTTCGCCATCATGACCATCACGTAATTACCTCATCTGTAAATGTTTTTTTTTATCATACCACCGCATTGATATATGCCTGATATAACGTTGCCTGATATATTTTTTATATCATGGTCAACAGGAAGTCCTTATATCAGTCATGTGTGAAGGATGGTCATAATACTCGGAATCAACTATAAAGTAATCATTTTTAGTAAAATCGAATCAGATTCAACAAAACAAACAACTTGAAACCAAGATATAATATATTTAAACACAAAATGCAACACAATCAGCAACAAACCATTTTTTTTTACAAATATTAAGCGCGCGTGCTCATGACGTCATTATTAACACGTCAAACGACAAACGGCATATTCTTTTTCGCTAAAAATGCAGCATTTTAGCGATTGTTTCATTATTTCTTTAAAATTGGGTACGTAGAGGTATAATAAACAAAAACACAGGTTACTGCCTTATCTTTTTGTAATATATCAGGCTCGGCACGATTAAAATAAAGGCTCGGCAAGCCTCGTCGTTGTATAATTCTAAGCCTTGTCTGATATATTACAAAAAGATCAGACAGTAACCTGTTTTTCATTCATGCGTTTGTATTGACACTGGTTAACATAGAGGTCTTTTTGAATGAGAAAATAGATGAATGCATGAAATAATGAATACATTAGTGACTGAATGAAGGAGAGAAAGACGGAAGAATGGAAAGGACGGACAGACGCTCGAACGAACAAACGAATGAATGAAATAAGAATGATCGCCCTTTCAATGTTTGGATTTCAGTTCACTATAACGCATAATGCCTGCGACTGACTTGTGCCCCACACTCTCCCACTTTCCCACAGGAAGGTTAATCTCGAAAATACGCATTTACATTTTTAGATTTAGTAGCATATACTGATTACTCAAAGAGAACATTTCTGGCTGACACCAATTCCTCTTGTTGTAACAATGTTTCTATATATCTGTCATGCAGAAGCTTCAAAATTCATGTTATTGACAATAATGCATTAATTTCAACTTGCTTTCCCTATAATCTCATGCCCATTATGAGATTTCGTTCTAAGACGACTAACGAAAATCACATTGGTTTTGTGACGGATGTGGCACCTTCTCACTTGACCAAACTCGTATTCCATCTAATTTTCTTAATTAATTGAAAGTAAAGTCTATTCTGTCTCTGCACTTTATTTGTACTTATGTTCCAGCAATCAATTAATGGACACTGATCAGTAATAACACATGTATAGCAGTTACGAATCAGTTCCAGAAACCCCTGGTTTACTTCATGTGCGTTCCAGAAATGCTATATGTTTAGCATGACTTTTTCGCGTTAAAAACTAAAGTTTGTCTAAAAAGTTACGAGTCTTATTGTTTTTTATTCTCTGATAAATATCGTTCAAATATATGATGAATGAGATATCTGATGCAAAAAATAATACCAAATATTTTGCTGGACAATTTGTTACCATATAAGATTGCTTTGAAAAAAAAACAAAACTTTGGAAGGTTTTGGACGGTCGACCTAACCGTTGTTTATTGTCACGTTGTCTTGGTCTTTAGAATTAAATACGGTTAAGTCGGAGAAGTAGAATAGTTCAAATTTCCACCTCCCTTTTCATTAGTAAATTTCGAGACAAGTTTATAATATTGTTACCGTGGTTCCAATTTAAACAAGTTAGTGCTAACCCTTTATGTAATAACTGCTAACGAAATTAAAAAGTTGTAAAAATCCCGAAGCATAAGAAGCAACATCATTCGTTTGCACGGTGGCATGGTGGGGAGGATGATCTCTGACGTCACATAATCTGTTTTATGGTTCGGCATAGACAAAATCAAATATGTAATATTGATAATTACCTCTGACTAGTAATTATGTGGTAATGATTTTATGCAAAATCATACGTTTTAAATAAAAAAAAACAATTGCAGAAATAAACAAGTGTGCCAATTGCCCTGGTGTGCTTACCTAAAGAAAATCTATCTCATCCATGTTTGTGATTATCGTGTAATTAATACGCCAACTGATGAAGCTTTCGTCTCCCGTTCTGACACAGATATTACGTGGGCAGTGATATTATTGCAACACATAAACTGTTCAAGTTTGATAATTAGGAAAAGAAGACAGCACCTGGTTGGTCAACCGTTTTAAAATCATGAAAATTAAGTCTGATACACATACTCTCATGTCATACCAGGAAAACTGCATCAACAAATGGCAGCCAAGTATTTTATCGGAAAATGTGTAAAATTTCCTGATAAATTAATGATAATGTAAAAATAAAAAAAACTGAGCTTGTTACATGATACTCGGGCAAAAATGTGATTTCTTGATTGTTAACGATGTGTCAATTAAAAAAGACAAGAATCCTGACCAACTCTCCAACAGTAGTGTTTTTAAAGGAACATACCAAATTCCAAGAAGAGAAGACAAAACTGTAGCTTCTTGAGTTTTCACAATGTAAAATATTCACTGCGGACATGCCACGATACACACACAAGTCATCTGAAAAGCTTTCTATGATGAGATACAACTATTTATATTTCTACTAATGGAGTAATTACATGACGTTTATATATGACGGACGAAATGCAGACAGATTGTCATACGGGTCAACCAGCCTGTAGAATAAAACTTTGAATAAAAGTACTTTATGACACATACATATTTAATTTCGGTGCATATTATTACAACATTTAGATAAATACTGAGCAATTTAAGGGTTGCGTTAAAAGTGCATTAAAGTGAAGTATTTTTTTTACTAGTTACAAACATTTCACATGATATGAGTAAATGAGCACAAACCTTGAGTCCAGTCATCATCCTGCCTTCGTAGGACTTGGTGATGTTGAAGAGCAACGTTAAAGACTTGTACACGTTCGTCTTGTTCAGAATCCAGTCGTTGATCTGTTATCGCGAATGAGTAAATGAGTGGGTGAATAAGTGAGTGAGATAGTTAGTCAAATGAGTTTGTGTTTGTCAGAGTGAAAAGCGTGAGCGATTTTTTGAGTGAGTGACTAAAGCGTTAGTGAGCGAGTGAGTGAGTGAGTGAGTGATAATCAGCATGATGACGAACGTAATTGCCCCAGATAAAATGTCACTTATTAATTAACCATAGCAAGGAATATCCATTGTTTTATATAGACAAAAACATGTTTACCTCGTCTAGAGTGTGATATTGGCCATAGTCGAATTCCGCTGACCGTCGCTTGAAAAGTTGATTTCGCTGATAATCGAGCAACAGCTGGACGTCATCGATAAGGATTGTAGGCTTAAAACCGTGCTCTTTCAAAGCCGAAGTGACATCATCGGACTCCAGCGGTGTAAGACGAATGTCGACCGCGCATGAAACGCACGCTGGTTCTTTCCATATGTCGAGACTCTGAGATTAATTTAAATGCATTCGTTATTTTCATGGTAAATTTTTCTAGATGTTATTGTTGTCTTTCATACGCTTAGCGTAGCTTGTTTGATTCCAAACATAAACTCAATCAGGCTTTATATATTATTATGTTTTAAGTACAATAATCGGTTAAGTGAATACTTTCGAAAAAACATTTTGGTTTTTAAAATAACCAAACTCATGTATGTCATGTCCTCTAACATCTAGTTTTAAATCATTTGAGGAGCGAAACTGACTCCCAATACCAGATCAGTCTCTGAACAGATGTACTGACCTGGCGTTGTGCTAACAATCTCTGTAGAAGGGTTAGCTTTAGCTTGGTCTCTGGAACCACACGTACCACGGAAAGCCTGCAATGGGGAATAAACATTATGACAAGATCTATGGCTAATAACACTCTTAAAGGCTTCCCCATTCCAGATACTAATATGTGTATAGTAGTGCCCCGATGGCAATCGTCCAAGGAGCAGTTGCGTTACTGGACATAGATACAAATATGCCCAATACCAGAGACTACACTAAGTCTGTAAGTTCCAAGTTGGTCATCGTCCCACGTGGATTTAGGTTATGGGGGATAATACAAGATATTCCCGTTTATCATAGACTACCCATTGTCTTTTAGCGCCCGATGGCCTACTCTGGAGGAGGATTTGCGTAACGGGGGATAGATACAGAAGTATGCCAGTTCCAGAGACATCACTTGTTCTTTTAGTGCCTTTTTGTGCGGCACAACACCACACTCTTAAGCTTCGGTATAAATATGAGTAATTTCACACAGAGAAATCGCTAAAATACTACAAAAGTAACCATTGGTTAGTTGGATGTAGTTAAGATGATGCGTTTTACGAGTGTTATTATGAAACATACTTTAATACATTAAACATCGTCTTATTAAATGATATATATAATATAATGAATACAAATCCGAAATAAATGTTTACTTACCCTGCCAGAGGCCCATGTGTCGAAACGAAAGCCAGCAAACCCAACAAGGCGATACAAGCAAGACCTCTTCTCATTTTGTTAGACCAACTAATCATAAATGGATTATACAAATAAAGTGGCTTTATATAGGTTTTTAATCTTATATGTCCTGATATCCGTACCCGTTGATACGATGGTTCGGTATCATGTATTTTTTAATCGGTATTAGTTCCATACGTCAACGATCGTTATGTACTATCTGTGCTTTCAAGTCGATGTTCACGGATAGTTATAACCAAATTTAAATTGATAAAATTCAAACCAGATACAAACATAAAATTTTATGTACTAGAAGCACAATGTTACTAAAAGATTCATCGACATAACGAAACCAAATGACATTTACTACATTTGTATAATAAAAAGTTTTTTTTAAAGATATACCGAAGAATTAACCGTAAAAATACTTTGTTAAATATTGAAAACAAATTTAGAAAGACGAAAAAAAAATCGTGACTGCAACAAATGATTAAAGAAAGCATTAAAACAACAATAAAGTATAAACATATGTTACAGTATATGTATAATTTATTTTTAGTTAACTCAGTCCAGGACCGACAAGCTTTTCAGATTTATTCACACGGACAAATTGAAGCGTTTCAATAGAAAAACATACAAACTGAAAGATAAATAGTTAAAAAACTGTATATGACAAAAATTGATTCTATAGCAACAAGGAATTCGTTTGTGTGGTTTATTTTGCATCATACATGTACCTTAAAAACTGAAAGTTTACGGATTTACTCACACGGACAAATTAAAGCGTTTTAATAGAAATACATACAAACTGAAAAAGAAATAATTAACAAAATCGGTATATCACAAGAATTGATTCTATAGCAACAAGGAATTCGTTTGTGTGGTTTATTTTGCATTATACATGTACCGTAAATACTGAAAGTTTACGAATACTCTAAATTTGCATTAAATCAAAATTGATCTTACCGGTGTTTGAGTTAATCCCGTAATACATTACAACTGTAATTTTACACCTGGAAGACCGATAAGAAGTTAGTGGATCGTTACGTTTGAAATATTTATGTTGACAGGCATGTGCACGCGATACAGCATATGTTTAAACTCGATAACTTTAAGAGGTTATACAGTTAAAATAATCTAAGTAAGGAAACCAATAAGATCTGCAAAATGTATTTACAGTATTAGTTTTTCCAGAACAACAGTCGTTTTGCAACTAGTGCCAATCATGATAATATTAACGCTTTTGAAAATCAGTTTTTTGTTGGTTAATAAAGCATGAACCAGCAAGGGAGGCAACTCGTGTTGTCACAAATCGGCAGTAAACAAAAATTGGCACTTTATAAATAACGTTTAAAAGCTCTTTTCTGATCAGTTCGAAATCATTCAAAATAGAAAGTCGAGATATTTATCTTTCAGAACATTCAATACCACGCCGCATGCAAGCTATTCAGAAAATAAATATCGTAAACCAAAAAGTGTTTATCGCGGTTATAGACAGTGTTCCCTGCTGAAATAATGAAATATTATGAATCATTCATGTATTAGTATACAACAAGAAAATAGAAGAATATGTGTGGAAGTCATTAGAACTCTGATTCAAAAATGTGTCTGTTTCAATTTAACGAGCGATTACGGAAATTACCGGTTGTACAGGTGTATCGACAGACATATGTAAAACGACAGAATAGCTTTCATATTTCAAGTATATCAGCCTTGAAATCACCAATTTATTAAATGAGAATCAAAATCATTCATTTATCAACCAGCCCTAGTAAGTAACACCAAAATCTTTGGGCGCAACCATCGTGTTTTGCGGAAACCGCGATATTTTGATTTTCGGAAGCCGACGATCGGTAATTTCCGTAACCACGTGGACAATTTCAGCAGACAAGTTTTCGTTAATATTCTTATGTTTTCTCAAAATATTATACCACAAAATTGTTGTATATCAATACACAAATTAATAACAAGTAATATGTCATTGATTTTGGTAGGAAAACTGTCTAAAAATGCTTATTACTACGCCTTAAGGCTCAAATTGAGTGCGTAAAATATTGAAAAATAAATCATGTTTCAGTTTATCCTTCTATCCGAAAGTTTCATCAATTTCCACAAATCGGACACTCTTGGAAATTATGACCAATATCTGATCAAACTTGTTTTTACTATTTTTTTCTTTGAAAACTTATATTACATAAATGGTTTTTTTATTTTATAAAAAACGTCAATTTGATATATAGTTTGAAAAACATATAGGAAAAGATTACGCTTGTAATATAAAATGCCAATAATTTATAAAACATTCCCATTTAATCAGTATGTTGGTTTTATTAATCAATAACAATAACACTTCATCGACTTATTTTAAAGTTATAACAAACATTAATTGTTTTCCGATAAAATGATGACAAATATAACAGATTGATAGGAATACTTTATATCTAAGTTTATTTGCCTTTGAGTGTTGTTAAGACATAAAACATTTAATGAAATGTACCAAAGTGTAGAACATGTTTTTATTTATTAAAAGAAGTCAACAAAGCCCTTAGGTTGCTGAAAAGAACTTGGGGCTGAATAAAAAGGAAAAAGAGGTTATATGCTTGATGAAAATTATAAAAAAACAACATCAATTTGTATGAATTTTTTGATCGAAAGAGGTATTTTTAGTTAAAAGAGGAGATACATTTTCAAGAATAAACAATATAATTATAAATGTTTCACTTCTTTACATTCAATTTGGTGAATTTTATCCAGTATTAACATAGTGCCAGTTTTTGGTTTAAAACAATAACATTATTTAAAAGTTCGCTATCCCTTGTTGCCAAAAAACGAGAATACAATTTTCAGAGTTATCTATTCAAACATGAAACACAATGCTTTCTTAAACCCTCAATATTATATCTGCACTTATTTGTCATCAATTACTTATGTTTTAAAAAATCATTGGTTCATGCTACTCATTGTACCAGTTTTTTAAACCCTCAATATTATATCTGCACTGATTTGTCATCACTTACTTTTGTTATAAACAAATCACTGGTTCATGCTACTTATGGTACCAGTTTTTGGTTAGAAAATTAATAACAATATTCACATGTTTGTAACCCATTGTTGCCCCAAAAAATCATACAAAATATAATTTTCAAAGAAATCCATTAAAACAAAAAGAAAATTCCGTCGTAGACCTTAAATATTATTCCTGCAAGCATTTTACATCAATTATATATGTTTGAAAAAATAATTGGTATTAGTGTTAAGTTGAACTTAATTCCTATTGAGTAATATCAATCTAGTTATCTAAGGCATGTCCCCACTTAAATCGCAAGTAGTACAAGTGGTACAAAGAGGCTCCAGTTGTATTGCACTAAATAGGAAGATGTCTGTTCAAGACGATGATTGAAGAACACACAATTCATGTTATCATGTTTATCTTACTAACAGCATATATCAGTGGAATATTTAATAATTAAAGGTTCATACTACAGTATATATGAATGCTTATCTTAGTACGATGAGGTCAAAGTTCAACATTTGTCTTTATACTAACATCAAACATATTTCCGATAATGAAAAAGGTATCTCTAAATTGTCTGACATGTTTTGGGAATGTTTGTGGGTATTTTTAATTATAGTAATTATCGCATTCTTTTCTATAATTCGATTATTTTGCATCAAAGGTTCGTTTGTTCCGATGTAATATTAATTGGACTTTTCTTCATTCTTATTTTTGTACGTTTTAATGCAGGATCAAAACAATAAGATGAGATGAAACAAATTGAAAAGCCTTGAACGTAATGTATATGTATGTCTTTTGTGTCATTCATTTGTCAAAAATAAGTTTTATTTTTCAACGGCAAAACATTCAACCCCATGTATTTTTCATTAGTCAAAATAATAGTTATTTGTTTATATGATTTTTAAAATCTTGTTAATTATTGATACATTTACTGTACAAATCATAAAGCTAATGATATAAAGGCAAAAGACAAGCAATTGAAGAGAGAACCAGGGCAAACCAGTTTTGGACCTTCAACGGATCAATTAGCCGTACTGGTCGAAGGGGAAGATAAAAATTGTTATATGTCAACGTTTTACAATGAGTTTATTTTGAGACATTTGAAATCATAAATGTTGATACCATATATACATATTGTCATACTTCAAATGTTAAGCAATAGTGTACGTGCAGACGTTTTCTTTAATATATATTAAAGACACTGAATTAGAAATCGTTATAGAATCCACATGGCTAGTTTGATTTTGCAACATATTGAATTGCATATTTGTTTACCACTGCGATATCGTTATGGTAATATGAGGGTTTATGTTCTAGACATTAAACATTCCAACAATTTTTAACCATTTTTGGGACGTTATAAAATGTGGACCTTTTTTCTTTTCACCTCTCACTAGATCGCACATCAGTTTTAAATCTAACTTGATATCTTGTGTTAAAACTCTTTATGACAATTATGTAAATTGCAGGCGCAGACTTTCATACCTGACTAGTGCAGTGATACTCTTATTCAATTGTGAGCGCTGACTTTCTCAGAGGTCATTATCGCAGGGTAGCAAGATTGCTATTTATGTATTGTAGAGGTTATACTCGATTGCTTAGTGTGCGGATCGCAAGACCAGCAGATGAGTAGCGTGACAGATCATCTTAGTTGTCAAGACCTATACTGACCGATACAGACATTTTAAAATAATTATTTGATCGATTATGTTTTAAAGAGGCGTCTTGTTTGTTGGAAATTTCTTTGTGTGAGCTTGAATAAGACTGCGGTTTTTCCTTTAACGATTCACAAGCAAAACATCTTAAACCATGCATGTGTTTTAATGCAGAACATTTTCGGATAGTCGCGGGATGAAATCAGTAACAGAGTTGCCCTCCATCGTTCCATCCAGTAATTTGCCAAATCGTTTTTGTGCAGTTGTCGTGTAGTTGTGCTTTTCGAAGGAAATTAATACTTGTAAGGGTTATGTATTTTGTGAATAAGTCATGCCTTTGTTTGAAAAAGACAGTTTTAAATCATTTAACAAAGCACAGTCCTCCATTTTATTAATAAATCACCAAACATATCACAGTTCTCAAAGAGTTGATGATAGACAGTAGATGTCGCGCGCTGTTTAAAAAAATAGTACATAAGAATAATTTTGAATTACAAACGAATAGAAAAAATAGAATTAAAGGTGCATATATGCTTTTACTTGATACGTGGAAATAACAAATTACAATTTTATTCAAACCCTGCATTGAAGAAATACTCACGGTGGAATTACAGTTCAGAGTAAAATTTGAGATCTAGTGATGCTCCTACTGATAACTACGATTATGACGACGACGATATGAACAACGACGATGGCGATTATGATAGTGATTATATGATGATTGATGATGACTTCTCATACAATTGTTATTGAGGGTGGTTCTGAGGAGGAAAACAATATATGCGTAGGAGGATCAAAATTATGCACTTTTGAAATCCTGTTGTATTTTATGATCGTTGACAACGGAAAACCACGCGCCAAAGTGTTTAATACCAACGTCAGGTACGCGCACAAGTGCGTTCCAAAGGTTACGCATCTTTAGTGTTCAACACGATAGTGGAAACCGAGATAGGTTTTTAAACACAAAAGTTGCTTTGACATGAAATGCTGTGCAACAGTTTTTTTTATATATATTTCTCATAAGTTTTGCAATAACCATGTGTAGTAACACAGATTTATTAAAACACAAAGATAAACCAACATTGTATTCGCCTCACCGTTTTGGCAACCTCTTAAGTGTCCTTCATATATCATTAATCCAAATAAATCAAATCGTTTATGTTATGTTTAAAAAATGCTCACGAGGGGTATTCCCTTATGTAATATATTAAAAATGCATATTACATATTCTGCTGTTTATAGAATAATACAAATGGATTTTTGCTCATGTGACATCTTATATCATAATCATTTAAATATATTTCAAGAACAAACACAACATACATATATTATTATTAAGTTTAACCACTTAAGTAAGTAGATCAAAAAAGAAGCAAGTCACACTCGAAAATATCAATATGTCGATATGATTTAATTATGGTATTCCTCCCTGTTTCATATCAGCGGAAAGTATAAACACAACAGAAAAAACAACAACTACAAAGCAAATTGTTCTCACGGCAAAGTAACAAAAACAAAATACACATTAAACATAATGTATATTTTTAGCTAGCCTGTTATTTGCTGAACTGAAGGGTCAGTAAATTTGTATTGGTCACTAAATATCTATGTACGAAATTATATTACGTAATTTAAAAACTGGAAAAAAATTCTGCATTTTATTATGACTTATTTTTCATTATGTGCAGTTAATTAAAATCACAAACTTAATATAAAAAGCTACTGACCTAATTTGAAAATAAGCGGTCAGAATATTACCTTGCTTAGTGATTTAAAAATGAGTATTCTTCTATTTTTCACGAAGTCAGATAAAGTCAGCACCACTGGCTTCGAAATATATTCTCTGGGGTGGGGGTGTGGGGGATGGGTGGGGGATTGTGCGTGATCTCAAGCCATTGTGTAAGTAAATAATATTGTATTGCATGATTAAGTGTCATATTTAAATACGATTTCAATAACAAATTTCCAAAATAATCCGCTGTATGCTACAATACCATCATAGTATTGGCATATATATTATAACAGTTATACATTTTTTTTAATGAACGTGATTGTCTATTCTAAGAATGAAAGTTAGATCATCTGAACACATGATTAACTTTGAAATAATTGTGTAAAACTTACCTCTAGTTTCAATGCTTATACAGTTTTAAACCTCTTAAAGGTGCCTTTTCACAGATTTTGGCATTTTTAAACTTATTCATTAAATGCTTTATATCGATAAATGTAAACATGGGATCGTAAAAGCTCCAGTAAAAAATCAAGAATAACATTAAAAAAAGGAAAAGAATATTGCCCGGACCAGGTTTCGAACCAGTGACCCCTGGAGTCCTGCCAGAGTCCTGAAGTAAAAACGCTTTAACCAACTGAGCTATTCCGCCGAGTACACTTCCTTGACGTATTTTATACCTTATATAAGCAATCTTCGTAGTTTCACAAAATTTAACGACAAAAACAGAACTCTCCAAATTATTCAAACGTTTCGCGTTGCAACGCTTTATAATTTTTAGGTTTTAAAATCGTCAAAAGATGCATATAATGGCTATATTAGACCATGGTAAATGTTCAGTATTACTGTTTCCTCACAAATATCATAACTAAAACGAAAGTTTGCGAATCTGAAACGACTTTTTTCAATTTTGTCAATTTACCAAAGCGTGAAAAGATCCCTTTAAGATAGCTACCTAAACTTCCGCGTTTATTCAATAATGAAACGAAAACACAAATGTCCAAATGTTAAGCAGTGATAAACGTGATTTCCACAATATTCACCAAGCATAAAAATCAATATGTAAAGTATAAAGTGCATTGTTTGTACTTATGTTATTCAATCAAAAGAATATACTTACAGAATTTCATGCACTGCAACTTGAAAGGCTTTATTGCTTCCTGATTTGTATTGATATGTTTGGTAGTTGAATGCGCAGGAAAGCACATTAAAGGGGCCTTTCCACGTTTGGGTTAATTGACAAAATTGAAAAAAAAATGTTTCAGATTCGCAAATTTTCGTTTTAGTTATGATATTTGTGAAGAAACAGTAATACTGAACATTTACCATGCTCTAAAATATCCATTATATGCATATTTTGACGATTTAAAAACCCGAAAATTATAAAGCGTTGCAACGCGTAACGAATTAATAATTTGGAGAGTTTTGTTGTTGTCGTTATATTTTGTGAAACTTCGAGGATTGCTTACATAAAGTATAAAATACATCGTCATTGTATCCGGAAGGATGGCCGAGTGGTCTAAGTCGTATACTTTTTACTCCAGGACTCCAGGTGTCAGTGTTTCGAGCCCTGCTGAGGGTTACATTTTTGTTCTTTTTTTTAAATTTTATTCTTGATTTTTTACTGGAGCTTTTTATATCCAATGTTGAAATTTATCCATATAAAGCATTTAATGACAAACTTCAAAACATGCCAAAATCTGTGAAAAGGCCCCTTTAAGTTGAAAGCATTGTAATGGTGTCAAATTTCAACGGCCTAAATACATTTTTTGTTTGGCACAATAAATCAGTTAAGATATTCTATTGGATCTCCACAATTTTCTCGGTCAATAATTCATGAAGTACGCAAATCGATCGCTCAAGAATAATCACAAAAAGCAATTTTAGATTAATTACAGAAAACGCACATAGTCCATAGAAATATACATGATGACACTGGATACTGAGTTTATCAGTGCCCGATCTGTTTTCAACCTTGGAGTCATATTATTTAGTGAAACAAGAATTTAAGTTCTAACAAAATCATCTACGTTTTCTTTATGAGTATGTAACATTCGGACTGTTGAATAAATATAAATCGAGGCATATAGCGATATAAAGTATTGTTGCGCTGCTTGTTCATTGAATTGTTGAGTACTATTTCTCGTGGCATAACCGGGAAATATCACACATAATTTTGATGTTACCACGCAATGCTCGATTCAGTTAAATAAATCTGTCATGGCTATTATTTTACAATTTAACTCTAATATTTTGATGTTTTTTTACATAGTGTAGGACATAGAATACTATATTAGAAGCATTGTATACTTGAATTTATCGGTCGTGTAAAACTGTCTTACACTCGTCGAAAAAATTCAGGATCCATCACGTATCCAACCACTTCCTTTGTCTGCGGAATGTTTGATTGCAGGCAAAATGTGTTTTTTCCCCACTTATTTGGCTGGAAAGGCAGGCATCCACGAGTTCGGAGAAGATGTCTAAAACAAATCTTTAAAAAGGAGGACTTTTTAAATATAACTATTTAGGATTTATTCAGACTCAATACTTTTACAAAATCAATTGGGGGAGGGGTCCTGAATAGAGGCATAGTGCCCCCTTTCGTGAACAATCGTCGGCTAGTAAAATTTGAACATTGTTAGTGGCTTGTTGTGCTGTTCCCACTGACGTTTTAAATATATTAGCCCGTCGCCTCTGCAATAATAAGCAGTTGGTCTACGAAACATGCCAGCCCCCTCACTTCATTTCGCCAGCAAGAGCAGTTACCAGGGTCCAGGAACTAGAAGTGAGAGTTGAGTGTCAGGTGAGAACCAACTTTGCCTGTCTTTCCGAGGGAGCTGCTACCAAGTTACAAAGTACTGTTTCTACGCTGAACACCCGATGCGTTACTGGTACTTTCAGCATTTAAATGGAATATAATAGACTAGTTGCATATTACTACGACTGTTGCTATTTTTAGATATCACCTGACGAGTCGAATTTCAGAACGATGCTGAACGTGTAACTTTCTTTAGCGGAGAACATCGGTGATATTATATATGTTGATTGTTATTGTTAACTTTCATAAGCACTGACACTGGTTACAATATCGTCAACATATGCATACAGGCATGTGTTTAGTAAATATATGTATAAGTAATTATAATATAAACATGACACATGCTAACATCTTAATAATAATTCAACGACATAATATTTAGAACCATTAGTGTATTTTTATAAAAATAAATCATCTTAATAAAAATACGAGTTACCCATGACCATCAGAGTAAAGACTCAGCATCGATAATTAAACAAAACAAAGATATAAAATAGCTGTCTAATACGATACCATGCATAACATTATATAACTATATTTCTCAAAGTTATGAGTGTGTTGATATGTGATATTTTTCATGAACGATCGAAAGTGTTAGAGGTGTGTTGAATAACAATAAGATAAAGCACTTTAAAAGGCGAAGTGAATGACACTATATTAATGTTATGTTAATTTTGTTTGTAATTGAATACATTTTCTTTTGCAGTGAATGACAATATTGAAATTTTTTATAGACAAGTGAAAAAAAGGACGTGGTTTCTGACTGAACTGTCTATGCTTGCATATTGATAACTCTTTATACGCGACTAAAAGTGACAAATATAATTATATAAAATAATTATCTAATCTTTGTGTTTTTCGGAAACATTATTTATCCCTATTGTGATCAACGATAGTGCTTGTTTTAATAATGGTGTTACGCACACTCTTTATAGAAATTTGCCCTACATAGTGACGGAGTTTGCTTTTACCGGCACCCGCTAAACGCGTTAGATGTTAAGCATTACAATTTTTGTGTGATGTCTGTGCGTCCCTCTGTGCGTCCGTCTGTGCGTCTGTCTGTGCGCCTGTCTTTTCGTCCGAAACTTTGTCCAGAGCATAACTCCAAATCTATTCAATGGATTTTCTTTAAACATAGAATATAAACAGATGGCAACTAGGAGAAGTGCAGTGACCAAGAATCATAACTCTATCTACCTTAGTTTTTGACTTATCTCCCTTTATATTATTTCAAAGAATTTTTTTGTCCGGAGCATAACTTTAAATCTACTGAAGTGATTTACTTAAAACTTGAAATATAAATAGATGGCAAGTAGGAGAAGTGCAGTGACTAAAAACCATAACTCTATCTACCTTAGTTTTTGAATAATCTCCCTTTATTTAATTTCCAAGAAAAAAATTTGTCCGGAGTATAACTATAAATCAACAGAAGATATTTACTTGAAACCTGAAATATAAACAGATGGCAAGTAGGAAAAGTGCATTGACTAAGAACCATATCTCTATCTACCTTAATTTTTGAATTATTACCCTGCATTTAATTTCAAAGTACATTTTGTCCAGAGCATAACTCTAAATCTACTTAAGGGATTTACTTGATACTTGAAATATAAACAGATGGCAAGTGAGAGAACTGCAGTGACTAAGAACCATAATTCTATCTACCTTAATTTTTGAATTATCTCCCTTTATTTTTGTCCGTAGCATAACTTTTAATCTACTGAAGGGATTTACTTGAAACTAGAAATATAAACAGATGGTAACAATGAGAAGAGCATTGAGCATGAACCATAACTCTTTCGGCTGTAGTTTTTGAATGATCTCCCATTATGTTTTATTATTTATACATGTATATGTATATATTTTTTTATTTATATTTTATTTATTTATAATTTTTTAATTATGTTCAATTTAATTTCATAGCAAATATTTTAGCTTTTTAATTTTTAATATCTCACTTTATCTTATTTTACAATAATATTTTAATTTGAACACTGAAGTATTCACTGTAAAATGTGTAAAATGAATAGATGAGTTTAAGGAAAGATACAGTGATCAAGAACAGTAACTGTTTATAGTCTTCTTTTTTAATTGCCTCCCTTTTTTATTTCCATATATTTTATTCTCTACAGCATAACTCCAACACTATATAACTAATTGATCCTTGAAATATAAATAGATGACACAGGTGCCATGTTTACAAATATTATTCTACTCTCTAAAACAAATGTTGTCATAAAAGCAAACACATTTCGGCGGGGATTTGGCACTACTGTGACAAGCTCTTGTTCAATATTTAAAACGCATAGTTATAAAGCTCTTTAATAGGTATCCGAACTTTCGTTGCCATGGACAATCGTTCTTACGCTAATTTTGACAAAGAACTAATGTGTTCCAACGTTTTTTTTACAACGTGGACACTCGTTCTAACATTATTCTCACAGTCCGAATATTCGTTCCTACATAATTTTCACAAACCGGACATTCGATTCTACATAATTTTTACACCCGTACATTGGTTCCTACAATTAAAGGCAATACATTAACTGTGAAAACAATATGTACATGCATATGAAGTAAAGGGCAATTCCTTCAAAGTCAATTCAAACATGGAGTTTCTAACGAACGAACGCGGTCAGCCTGTGTTATGCTTCGAGGGTCACTCGAAAGCCAGGAAATACACGTCTAAGTCTACGAAACGGTGACCATGCAGTTAAAGTCTCCCCAATTTCCGCAAGGGTTTGCATATTACATATATCAGTGTTTGTCGAAATATTCGAATATTTTTATCACACTCATAAAATATTTTTAAACTGAATAATAATATGATAAAAATATGAAAAATAGCAAATTATTTTAATAATGACACATTAAAAATTCCGGTTACAAATTTATAAGAGTGCCATATTAATTTGCATAAAATGTGATAATAATGACCTGGATAGCAATAAAGTAAGAACCAATATCCGGGTAGTCAAAATTATGTAGCAACCTTTTTCCGGATTGTCACAAATAACGAACGAACGATGGTCCGTGTTGTCAAAACAACGTAGGAACGAACAATCATCTGTGTCAAAATTAACGTAGGAACGAATATCCGTCATTCACTTTATACTTATGATAAACTGTTATTATTTAATATTTGACGGCACAGTATCTGATCACAACGAGATAATTGGTTTGTGCGTACATAGTGGCAATACAACCACAGATCTATCATGAAACAAGATTATTGATCAATCATTGATAAAACACCGCGATAAAAATGCTCAATCAAAGAGTATCAAATATTGTGCAAACAATTGAAAACCTAAAACAAGTACACTAATTAAGAACATTTATTTAATGCATAAATACTTGAAATGGGAATTATATAGTACTGCTAATTCTGACAATGTCGTCTTGTGTAATATTATTACGTCGCCGAATGTTTTAAAGAGTGGATGTTTGAAATCAGATAAGGCGTTGCGTGGCACTATTAGTATTTGATACACGTTTAGCCTCGTTCTGGAATTCAGCGAGTCACGTGGCTTCGCCCGCTTATCAATTTTTGGCGTATTGTGAAAAGGGTCTATTATGATTGAAAAATAGTTCAGCCGTGAATTTGATTGAAAAAAAATAATAAATTAATTAATTCATTAATCAAATAAACGTTGTTAAGCAATAGTCAAAGCCTTGTATACAGCGACATCTTCTATGTTAGTAGAATCGAGCTTGTTGTGTAGTGATTTACGTGCATTGACGTTTAAAGTCAAGACAAATTTCGATGCGGAGGCTGGGTTTAAGAATGTGAAGATTTTAACCGAACATAACCCATCCGTATACCCTTTTTAATAAACAGAACATAATGGTTATATTTATATTTCATAAAGTAAATTTTTGTTTTCAATAAACACGAAATAGGGATTTCATTTTAAAGGAAATAACAAACATTCTATTTGCATAACTAGTTTTATTTGCATGGGTAAACTAATATGCCGACAGAAGATATCATTTGCCGGTAACACTTGAATTATTGCAGCCATATTAAATAGCCACTGAATGACGAAAACTGACCTCCCCAGATACTGTCATCTGCATGGTAAAAATTTCGAACTGCGACTTCATCACCAGCATTCATCTTTATGACAACCGTCTGACTACCTTGATCGTGTCTCCCACTGTCACCATGGCAGTAAATGTTCGTGACGGGGTTTCCGTTATGAACCATTTCAGCAAGAACCTCCCCATTTTGAAAACACAAAATGGTCGACGAGAAGACGTAAATGCCGGATTGTGGAGCAATGAAGACACCGTGATTTTGATGGTACCCACCTCCTTCATTTGTAAGAACCTGCTCGAAGACGATGTTCTGATTAATACCGACATGCTCTTGGTGAGCTACTTTCATTGCAGAAAATGCTACAGTCCCTTCTGCAACAAATCTTTTTTGTTTCGATTGAAGTACTGAAACAAAAGTATAATAGTATCAAACATCAGTTGTGGAATATACTAAACGATTTTAATCAGTCAACATTCACTAACATTCATTTTTTAATGTTCATATTTCATTAATAGTCTGAGGCTAAAAAACCCAACGTATTTAAACAAAAGCTATGGATTTAAACTTAATTTAAAACGAACATTCTTAATTCTTTATTGAAACGTAATAGTAGATGTCAAATACAAATATCAAAAGTTACCAGCAATATCATCCGCAGCAGAGTATCTATCATCTTTACCACTCAGGTTGGGTGATGCTGCATAGTCGTTCTCGAGCGTGGCGATTTTTCTGTCAGAGGCAGACAGATTCTTGTCATATTCATTTGTTGTGGTAGTTGCGTCAGGCAGTATCTTGTCGGTTTCAAGCGCGACTTTGTCTGCATACAGTTTCTTAATAATATCACCTTGTCGTCTGTTACATAATGCATTTTTTCGTTCAAGCGAAGCGACTCTTTTGTCGGACAATATCTTGTATTTTTCTAAGTCGGCGATTCTTTCTTGTGACAACTTATTTTCCGTTTCAAGATTAGCTTGTTTTTCTTCGAGCACTGAAAGCCTGGCAAGCAGTGACTGGAAATCCCCATCTGTTACGGCTTCAACGTGTATAAAAACAAACAAAAACCAACATGATGAAACTGATAATATGGTCTTCATTTTGGAAATGAACGCGTTCTTCGAGAATGCCAACGTTTTCACCTCTACTACATTTCAGACAGATAGCATATCTGTTTTGACACAATTTTAACACGAAGTCGTGTGTTCATAGTTGTTCACTAGTTTCTGTATCGTTATGAGTTTAACCACTTCGATAACGTATCTAGGATCATAATTTAGTGAAGCAGTTTGAGTCCAATATACTTGTTAAACGCTCTCTTTCCATTTCTGATGCCATGCTGACAGATGATAGGATCTACAACGACTTTTCTGGATATGGTACGGGGCTGATGGCTTGGTCAATTGTACAAGCAACGCTTATAACCGTACATAAGCAACAGCGCATATTGCATAGTTACTTACTCAAAGTTCTATTTCAATGCGTTTACTAGCAATTCTAAACGGCGCACGTGTTCTCTGCGACAAATGTTCGCAGCCAAAACATAGGCACGCAATAATGGAACTACCTAGGCCCCACTGAATGTGCCCAATCGTAGCTATGACTGCTCTATTGCGATCCCTATTACCAATGGGTGTCTTCCTAACAAAAGCAACCATATGAGTCGCACCTTATGGCGTATCTTTTTGAAGAATCGCCAATCTGCGTGTTTAAGAGCAATGCCGCAATTCCTGATAAAATGCATAGTTTTACTATTGCTGTTGGGTTATCTATGATTATTTTGCACAAGTGAGATGTTATCGGACAAGATTTAGAACATTTGGCTTCGGAAACTTCGCATCGAACTTAATAAACTCAAACGGTTATACTGAGAAAACAACGTACTTGACAGCTGCACTGATCTCTTTGTTGAGGATATATTAAACAAGAAATATATTTTAAAAATAAATACGCCGTTGATGTTGGTTTGAGCTGGTTAAAGATTATCAGATATTTCAATGAGATCAAATATTGCAAATGTGTGTCTTGACATGCGCAGTTCTTTGCAGCATTGCACCTACATCAATTACGGAGTGTTGAACCAGTGTGTGTGACTTATTTCTCAGTATAAGATACTTTTGATATGATTGTGAATATTCGCGATCATTCTAAATACATGTAAATTGTCAATTTGATTGACTAAGTGTTATCAAATCAATCAAAAAAGGCTTCTACAATGTCCTTGTAAACAGCATATCTTGAATCTATTATAGAATTGACATGTGTGCATGTACTTTATTGTAAACGTGAATATCCTCCCTGAAGAGAATTCTGATCCAATAATAATTATTGCTTCGCCTTAGTAAAGATAATAGATATAAAATACAGATGTTATTAAAAAGAGAAGCTGATAACAAAGTGGACTGGGTATTGTGCGCGATGGAATGTCCATTACGCAATAAAAGGGAGATCACGATTAAAGTGCCAAAACGACGGCTTGTGTGAAGCTGAAAACTTAAACATGCTTAAAAGTCAATTATAAAATCAATGTAAAATATTTAAAACAAATAATAAAATATATATAACTATGTGGAACAACAATACCTTTATTATATAACATAAACCAGTGTGCATACTGCAATTTTCTAGTAATTGTTAAATATGAGAACATAGCAAGTATAAACGCGCTGATGCTGAACATGTGGAAAATAAGTAGTCATACACAAACTATTTATTTCGTTCGGTGAGTTTGAAAACTGTTGTATCCGCTTAGCCTTTATGTTGGAGATACAATAGTTTTACGCTGAGAACTCAAAGATGCATCCCAATAATTTTCAAATTAGCCCATGAAGAATGAGCATTTTGTTCTGCGCTTTACTATTCAAATTATATGTTAATGTAAATTTTTCAAAAATTTGTAGATTGAACGTTTTTACTATTTCGCGAAGTTTTCATATTTTTTACAAATACGAAAAATACATTTATCCATTCTGGCCTACTAGTGCGATTTTTTTAAATATTTCACAAGACAACTAAAAAGGTCGATAGGTTAAAACCTACTGAACGACTGATACAATATATCTTTAGCGGTGTATAAATGCTGCATGTATGGATGCAATCAAATCAAGAATCTGCGGAATGTATCGCCATGCTATATTAGTGTGTAATGATTTAAAAATATACAGTGGTATATATTGTTCATATATGACATGTTAAGTTGTTAATATTGAGCTTATGTAGAACTAAATTAGAAAAAGTTATCATAGAATGTTACTAGTCACTAGTCTGATTTCTTTGCTTAAAAAAGGTTAAAAGGTGCGGTTTATAGTCTGCTTCGATATATGCATCTTCAGCCGACTTCGACATTAACCCCCCCCCTGATCACTATGGAAGGGAAAGACCGATACAATTATTTATCACCAAAAATGTTGCACGTGTTGAGTATTCAGCTGATATGTTCCATGTTGCAATAATAAATTATACATACATGTCAAATAATATCCGTTTAAATAAACAATGTTTGATATTTAATGTTTCAATTTTCAACAATGTTAATTTTTAAGGTGGAAACATCTCAAATGTTCATCTAGTGCATTGTCCAATTAAAACTGTTCAATGAATAAAAAATTAAATGTTCAAAATGTAAAATATACATTTACTTTTAATTTTAAATCGCATACAGAACGTACAAACCTTTGTCACAACTCTAACGCTTCTTTACAAAGGTGAAAGCTAAAGTATACAAATGTGCAAAAGTAATTTTAACAAACTGCCGATTTCCACTGTGAGCATGTAAACACGTCTAGATTAGCCATCGCGTATCTTTACATCTTGCAATGTTTGACATTTGCACAGTTGGAAAGTCTGGATGAAATCTACACGCGGTGGGAGCGACACAATTTTTTTTGTCTAAACCAGGAACCAATGCCTCGCTTACGGACTGGAAACCATTTTAAATGTAAACAATGATTCTTCTTGTGCACAGGTGTTTGACGCGTGGCCAAGTCCTTTTAACACAATCAATATGTCATAAAACATTTTTTTATCATTTTGACCAAACAGTTTATTTCTATAATATATATTTACAAGGTAGGTATCTCTTGACACAGGAAAATCACCTACAGCAACATTTTAAAGCCATTAAGTGCCTAAATGGTGATCGATTTTCATAAACTATGTACCATTTTGTTGGGAAAGGTTGCCTCGTGACGAAAATGAACACGAACGGCTACTTGCCGACATAAACAACAATCAAACAAATTTTAACTCGTAGAAGTGCTCGGCTGGCTCTCGTCTGACCGAACGTTCAGTGACGATTTTTACAAGAGAAAAAGTATCGAAATACCCCAGCTACCGAAAATAATCAGCATTAGTACAATAAACAAATAGGAGTTCATCAACAAAAAACACAGATTAGTCTTTTGTCCACACCAAACACTAATATAATGGTTATGTTTGAATGTTTATTTCAATCGTGTACGATGATCCGTCCTTCACCTTATGCAATTTATCCAACTATTGGTTCAGCGCCTCAGAGTTACCGAATACCTGAAACCGAGAACCGTATTTACCTTGAGCATCTGATCGACATGGAGCTGGACTCAAAATTGCTGATAAACAATTCCCGATTTACAACGATTTCGACGTTATAACGCAAACAAAAGGACAAAAGGACAAATCTGTGTTGTAAGTTGATACTCGTATTTGTTTATTGTACTAATGTGGATTATGAGCATTTCTACGAGTTCGAGAAGTGTTTTCTAGTAATCTATGTTGGCAAGTAGCCGTTCGTGGTCATTTTTCGTCACGAGGCAACCTTTCCCAACAAAATGGTACATAGTTTACGAAAATCGACCGCCATTAAGGCACTTAATAGCTTAAAAATGTTGATGTAGGTGATTGTCCTGTGTCAAGAGATACCTACCTTGTATGTGTATATTATATCAGAATGTTTTGGTCAAAATTATGAAAAATGTTGTTTTATTACATATTGATAGTGTTTCAGTGACTTGGCCACGCGCCCAACACCTGTGGCTGCTAACAATGACAAGTTGTACCCTAACACCGGTTGACTTGAAAATGCGTTGTCAAATGTTGAATTTTGATAGTCAACTTGTATTCTGTACCATTGTATAGTGTCCACTTGATAAATGCTTACTTGTAGCAAATTACTTAAATCGATCGTACAACTTAGAACATATTCAACATGCTAATGTAGTTTGTCATCAACTTACTTTCAGATGGATCTATTACTATTATCTTTTATTTATTATTATGACTACACTATTAGGTATACGAGATGTAGACTTTATATATGCACTATCTTCATTTTTAGATCTGTAGTTTAAGAAGTTACATGTTTGTTTTTAAACATTTAAACATTTTGTACAATCGGAACATGCAACATTTTACAATTGTACAAAACAGATATTAAAATGTTGCATTGTAAATTCTATGTAAAACAAATGAGCTGAATATTCAACACGTGCAACATTTCTGGTGATTAATAATATTGGCGGTATTTCCCTTCCATATATCAATGGGATTTAAGTTGTCCGTTTACATATGGCGCACAAGGCGGCCACGACACAATGACTTATTTCCCTCACAGATACCCATTTATACTCCTGGGAGAGGGGAAAGCGTGGGATTAATTGTTTGCTCAGAAAAAACCCAGTGCCCTGAGCGGAGTTCGAACCAGAGACCTAGACCAGCAGAGACTAGTATTTACGGAATGCACGGGCTAATCTGGGACAACACTTTACGCAAATGCATTAAACCCTCTTTTCTTATTTTCTGTTTCTCATTTGTTACCCTTTCTCATCGCACGAATGCTGAATTGCTGAATCACAAAATTGCACGCATGTGTTTCTGATTTAATCACGATACAGTACATGAAAAGCACTTGCCATACGTGTATATGACAACAAACAAATACAATGTTTAACAACTGATTGCAAAATGTCTTAAAATAAAAATATATTTCTTGCACGATTTAAACATCGCTGACCTGATAAGAAATATATGACATAACTACATAGCAACTGTCAATTAAGAATGCATCTTAAAACAAACACTACGCATAATGCTAAAATAGTGTGCGGGCAACTTTTGGATTGAGATAAAATAACTGAAACCGGTGGTTTCAATAATTGTGAAACTTGGGTTGTGACAAAATAACTAAAACCAGTGGTTTCCATAATTGTGTAACATGTACCAGTTTGATTTAAACATAAAAAATAATATTTAAAAATTGTACTCTGCTTATTAGCAAATGTATAATTTCATTTGACGCTATTATATTATAAACCTTAGATCTTAAATTGAAACCAAAGATAATTAATGTTAGGGCGGCGGGACCTCTCCCACTTTGAGCACCTGTCACACATAAAATTGTCAAATCCAGATGGAAAATGTATCAGTTAAGATGCATTCACGCCCATTGGTTATCAAACACAGCAAGGTGACCAGCTGGCCTAAATTTCTTGACTTGTCTCAAATATTACCGACTTATTTTATCGAGCTTTTTATAACTTTTAATAATATTGTAAAGAATAATATATCAACACAAACTTTTTAATAATTTGATTATCTGAAACACAAGTTTCATTATATACATGACTTGTCTTTACAACATATGTCACGCTTATTGTATTGAAATATGAAAATGGAGCTTAAACAAACTGGTCTTATTTCAGTAGACTTAAGAATTCTCAACAAATCAGGCCCTGGCAAAGTTTGCAGACAAAACAAACAAAGTTCACAGCTCGACTGTCACAGATGTTTGTTTCATCGCATTGTAGATGAACGTATTATTGATAGGCACAAACTGGCGGGTGATCACATTAATGGCTTCCTGAGCCGCGGCGCCACCTATGAACGCTGACACCGTGTGTAACTATGAGGCTCCGTAACGACAACCGTAATATTTAAATTAGCTGCGCTTTGAGAAAACATAGTTTAATGAATGTGCATAAAATGTTGTCACAGATTAGCATGTGCATTTCCGCTTGTATGATATTATTCATTAAACAAAGTATCTTCTTAGCAAAAATTCAGTATTTTCTGAGTAACAATCGTTTTCAATCAGATGTGTATAAAGCTTACCTTTGGTAAAATACATCCTATAAATATGGAATTCGAATAATAGTTCCCTCGATTATATCTATACTATTAGATGAAAAAAACATTTCAGACTTCAGACCAAGTACACAATAGTCATAAACAATTCTCTTGTTGTGTCATCACATTTTAAATAAATCAACGGACATACAATTCACATAATGAACTTATTACAGACATTGAGAAATAAAAGTTATTTTCAAATAAGCCTTGTTCTGGTAAAACTGGGTTTAATGCATGTGCGTTAAGTGTCGTCCCAGATTAGCCTAAACAGTCAGAGCAGGCTAATCAAGGACGAGACTTCCAGCTTTCATGGAATGTTTGGTTTATAGGAAGTGTCTTCTAAACACACATTTAGTTAACGTGGAAAGTGCTGTCCCCAATAGGTCTGTGCAGTCTGCACAGGGTAGTCTGGGACAACACTGGACGCATATATGAAAGCCCTATTATCCCACAGCAAGGCACATAGAGAATACTAGGTCGGTGCCGAATAAAGCAAAGTTTATTTTGCGAGGCTTAGAAAATCTGAACCACGAGCCTTGGCGAGTGGTTCAGATTTTCGTGCCGAGCAAGATAAACTTTGCTTTATTCGGCACCGACCTAGTATTCGATTTATCCCATCAATTTTATTAGTCGTAAATTATTTCTTTAAACATAGAATAGGAAAATCGAACTAGACGGAAAATCCCAAAGATATTTTAAGCAAACATTATTTCATTATTTTAATCGTGTCGAGCCTAATACATTACAAAAAGATCAGTAACCAACCTGTTTTTCGTTTATCATACCTCTACGTCCCCGATTTTTAAGAAATAATGAAAAAAAGACACTAAACAACTGCATCTTTAGCGTGAAACAAAATGCATTGTGTCGTATGACGTATTAATAATGACGTCACGGGTACGCGCACTTAATATTTGTAAATAATGTTTATTTGCTTTTTGAGTTGCATTATGTGTAAAAACTATATAACATCTTGGTATCAAATTGTTTGTTTTGTTGAATCTGATTCGATTTTACTAAAAATGATTACTTTATAGTTGATTCCGAGTAATATGAACATTCTTCGCCGCGCGTGACAGCTATATTTCAGCACTGCTGAAATAAAGGTAAATTTATTCCACAGTGGTTTATTTCGACAATGCACGTCTGGTGATGGGATAAAAACATTTAAGAGAAAGCAGCCTTACATGTAATGGACATAGTCATCTTTAATGTTGAACGGCACACCACATTCATAGTACAGCTTTGTCAGTCAACTCTAGGTAACAGACAATAAGTGGATAATTGCTCATGTGAGCAACACACATTAAACAGTCTTCATCCGTGAATAACCCACATTTCTAACATATTGATTGTATTCATACAATTTGTTTGACTTCTTCAATGATAATTGATTAATACATGGTTAAAGATTTAGACATCTTAGCATGCACTTCCAAATTGGTGTTTTAAATAAAATTAATGTGAATACAATGTCAATAATACCGGGCATTTGTCTGCAGTAAACCCTTAATATGAATGATTATAAATGTTAAAGTTACAACTGCACATTTTTCTGAAAAGTAATCTTTTAAATAAACCAAAACAGATTTTTAATATAACATTCAAACTCTATTGACATATTCAAACAAAGACTAAAATGTTCAATACACAAAATATACAAAACATTTTACCTAAAACAAAATGGAAATAAGTCTCTCTGGAAAAAAAACGGACTTAATACATGTCCGTAAGGTGTCATCCCTCAAAAGCCTGTTCGGTCCGTACGCTAATCAGGGACGAAGCTTTCTGCTTAAACCCATTACCACTTATGAACGTATTTTAACGCATTTGTAGAACCTCATAAAGTTAAATTTTATCAAAGGCCTTTCTTACTAGATGCAACTTTAAAGGTTTCAGATCCAACCCTTAGATACTGATGAGCATCAAACAGAATTAAATATGAACAGACTGCGATTTCCTCACAGGCTGTTCTGGTTTTATGCTGTTTTCACATTGCCATTTTCTTTTTGTTTCTGAGTGGGCAAGTGTTAATACAATTTTTCGTTTAAAGGAAGAGCCCTCTACATAAAAATCCAGTTTAGACTGAAAGTGTCGTCACTGATGAGACTCTACGGATAGCACAGGCTTATCTGGGACAATATTTTACACACATGATAGACTCAAACATGCATTCAGCCAGGTTTTCCCATAGGGCGACTCAAAAATGCATTCAGCCTGGTTTCCCAATACGGAGACTCAAACATGCATTCAGCCTCGTTTCCCCATAGGGAGACTCAAATATGCATTCAGCCTAGTTTCTCATAGGATACCTCAAACATGCATTCAGCCTGGTTTCCTATAGGGAGACTCAAACATGCATTCAGCCTGGTTTCCTATAGGGAGACTCAAACATGCATTCAGCCTGGTTTCTCCATAGGGAGACTCAAACATGCATTCAGCCTGGTTTCCCATATGAAGACTCAAACATGCGTTCAGCCTGGTTTCCCCATAGGGAGACTCAAACATGCATTAAGCCTGGTTTGTCATAGGGAGATTGAAACATGCATTCAGCCTGATTTGACCATAGGAAGATTCAAACATGCATTCAGTCTGGTTTAATGACGACTGACACGCATATCTAAATAAATAATTTTATTCAAACTTGTGTCTGCTACAATTTAACGAGTGGTTACGGAAACTACCGATTGTACATATGTATCGACAGACATATGCCAAACGACAAAATAGCTATCATATTTCAAGTTTAGCCTTAACATCACCAATTTATCAAATAATAATCAAAATAATTTATTTATCAACCAGTAATAGTCCGAAACACCAACATATTTAGGCGCAACCATCTTGTTTTGCGGAAACCGCGACATACTGATTTTCGGAAACCGACGATCGTTAATTTCCGTTACCACATGGAAAGTTTCAAGTTTTCGTTAATATTCTTATGTTTACCTCAAATATTCAACCACATAATTGTTGTATACCACCACACAAATGAATAACAATATATACATGCATGAAATTAATACATTTATAAAAATATATACCGTATAAGAATAATAGCCGGAAGTGAAGGAAGTATAGGTACCTTTGCCCATAATTGGCTCTAACAAAATCTTTCATAATCCTTCCATGATTATCGTTAAATGGTTCTGGACGCTTAATTGTTGGGTTGTTCGCTTTTTTATATGGAAAGACGATAGTTTGTCCTGAAGGTATGCTGACATAGGTTGTCATGGCAGGGTGGTAACCTTGCCAGGTCAACTTTAGACCTAACATTGAATATTTTCTCCTCGCCAACCATTTTTTTTAGCAGAAGTGCTCTTCGTGTGTTACCAGATTTTCCTATTTGAATGCCATATATCAAACAAACAAATGCTTCAAGCATTTTTATTACTTCTTCTTTCACTTTCCATGCACCTCCCAACGTCCTACACAGTTTCTGTCTTTCTCTCTTCCTTCCCCTCTCTCTCTCTCTCTCTCTCTCTCTCTCTCTCTCTCTCTCCTCTCTCTCTCTCTCTCTCTCTCTCTCTCTCTCTCTCTCTCCTCTCTCTCTCTCTCTCTCTCTCTCTCTCTCTCTCTTTTGTTGACCTAGCTGAAATATTGTTCGAAAATAGCTTATAAAATGGAAATAATGTAAATTTTGGTTCATAATGTTAACATTTATACAAATGTTTACTGAGGGGTCTCGCATTTGTTGTTCATGGACAGACCGCCTATTTCTAAGTTTATCGCCAGTTTGGCCTATATAATGTATTTTGCAACCATTGCATACTAATACATAAATCACATTTAATATATCACATGAAACATTAGTTTTTTTTATTTATTTTGAATAAATCCCCGCGTTCTAGGCACCTTCATTTACTATGTAGGGGGGTAGGGGAGGTAATGCAATCAAATTGCACTACAAGGTCTTTAATCGAAAATCACAATCAGGTTTTAAATTGAAATTGTATATACCCCACAATTAATTTCGCAATATATTTCCTTGTATAAGACGTTAAATAAATGACGTGTATATAAATAGTAATACATTATGTACCCCTATATACCTTAATTCGTGTTTATATCGGATATAAAAGGGTATGGACATACATGTTTTTAAAGTGGGAACCCCATATCCTATTTCTAAATCAGAGGCCCCGTAACTGGCCATATGTATGAATATATGTATATATATTAGTTATATATAGTGAATTATTTATGTTATATTTTGTTTCTATTTCATATTATATTTTCGCACTCGCACCCACTTGCTGTAATTTTATATCATCATAGTTTATGTATTGATGTTTGTTCCTCGATCTGGAATTGTTAGCGTCACAAACACAAATGGGGCACGGCATTGTCAACTTGATTAGAAAGACACAAAATTCCTATTATTTACACAGGACTACGCGTATTGAAATGTGAACTTAAGGTGGAATCAAACGCAGTATGAAAGGTAGTGGTCTTGTGCTGAATGCACGTTTATTAGCCGTACAATCATGGATTCACATGTATTTTGATTAAAGTGTGGGTTATGTTGTGAGGAGTTTAACACTATGTGTGTGTGTTACATAATCATTTACTAGTACATCACGAATCAACGAGATCCTACGTATTTGATTATTTACTTCAAACTGCATTTCCTAAATTAGAAAGCAAATGCATTTCCTCACAAACTGAACTTACCCACGTCATGAAAGTAATGCATTCCAACATGGGGACACTAATGCTGTAGGGGTTTTAGAATCTGATAATTTAAAGTGCAAATGAGATATTGTATTTATCCGTAATTTTACTTGTATTGTTATCCACTATCTACTCTTCTTGCATTATTATTATCCTTTATCTACGCTACCTGTATCATTGTTCACTTCCCACACTACTCGTAGTAATTTATATTTTCTCTAATGAACATCTAGAGACATTCACCTACTGGACGTTATAGATTTTGAACTAATTGACTCACTGCGCCAAACGAAACACCAAACACACCGACAAGGTGCAGCTTTATCAAGCTGCATAATGATGTAAAAAGATGCATACAATTACTTTTGAGTGACTTATAGTATCCCATTCAGTTGCTTCAGTTGAAAGCCAGTCTTCCAATACATAGTCACAGAAAACCTCATTGTTGTGGACTTGTTTCCGGCCGTTTCCAACACAGGTGAGAACGCGGCGATGTTTACTGTCAAATATCAAGATGTATAATGATGCACAAAGATGCATACACTAACTTTTGAGTTACTTTTAGTATCCCCTTCAGTTCCTTCAGTTGAAAGCCAGCCATCCAATACGTAGTAACGAAAACCTCATTCCTGTGCATTTTTTTCGGCCGTTTCCAATGGAAAAGGAGTTGTTGATCCGTGAGCTCACGTTACCCGTGTCGGCTGACAGTACTGGTTTTTGTATATATTATTTATGTATATTAGTTTTAGTTAATTTTTATTTTGTGTATTGTTACTTTAAGTTGTTAAGTTTAAGTATTTCATTTATTTCCGTGTCAAGTACTGGTTCTACCCAGGAACGTTACTTTATTATGCTGTACATATTTAACTGTTATCGTTGTATTGCTGTATTTCTGTGTCAAGTACTGGTTCTATCCAGGAACGTGACTGTTTTATCTTGTAAATAGGTTGTTCACTGATTAAAGTACTGGTACTACTGGTTCTAATAACCATACCCAGGAAAATCAATAGATTTATTTTTATATGTAATCAATATAATTATATGCATTCATAATTAGTACTGGTTCTACCCAGGTTTTTTCTGAAACCATTAAAATTAATACACATATCAGTGTATTAATATTACAGACACTCACGTGTTGTGATCAATATTGCCTTGCGCTAAGCGAAAAGACTTTTCAAACGCTAATCTACTGAATATCTGGAGACATTTACCCATTGAACGTTATAGATTAAGAACAAAATTGACGCACTGCGCCCAACGAAATACCAAACACTAACCAAACACACCGATAAGGGGAGCTTTAACACTAGTAAATAGCTGGAAATTTCACCCTGAAGGTAAAACCTCTGCCACAAGCCTCTTACTTTGTATTCCAAGTTAGGATTCATCGCTGAGCACGAAACTGAAGTACGTTTTGAGATATCTCAACCCCTTACAAAGATATGTGTCGCGTTCTTTTCCTGTGATTCCTAAAAAAGCATTATTTTTGGTAATTTGTGTCGCGTTCTGAGAGAACGGGACTTAATGCATGTGCGTAAAGTGTCATCCCAGATAAGCTTGTGTCCGCACAGGCTAATCAGGGACGACACTTTCCGCTTAATTGGATTTTTGCTCAGAAGAGACTTCATTTAAACAAAAAATCTGATAAAAGCGGAAAGTGTCGTCCCTGATTAGCTTGTGCGGACTGCACAGGCTAATCTGGGACGACACTTTACGCATATGCAGTTTGCCTATTTTTCTCAGAACACGACCCATACATACTCAAACCCGATGGACAGATGGTTCTTTATACGGTAAAATGTACTCAAAGATAAATAACAACAACCAGGTGTCTGCACTCAACGCATTCAATACGGTATAAAATTACAGTACAGACAAAATAACAATAACAGAAAATCTCAGTCAGTCCGTAAGTCAGTAAGAATAACAAAAAAAGGTAATGTCCGTCAGTCAGCACAGGGGCGGTCGGGGACGTGGTAGCGGGCCCCGCCGGAACCCTGGCTTGGTCGGTCGGTTAGAAAATCTCAGTCAGTCCGTCAGTCAGTAAGAATAACATAAAAAACGTAATGTCCGTCAGTCAGCACAGGGGCGATCGGGGGCGTGGTCGCGGGTCCGGCCGGCACCCTGGCTTGGTCGGTCGGTAGGTGGGTCAATCAGGGGCGTCGACACCGCGGTCGCGGCACCCGCCCCCTACACAGCCAGTCCGTCAGTCGGTCTGTGGGTCTGTCGGTCAATCAAGGGCGTCGATTCCGCAGTCGCGGAACCCATCCCCTACAAATTCAGTCAGTCAGTCAGTCAGTTAGTCGGTCGTTCAATTGAAGTCAATCTCCCCCTCCTCCTCCGCGCCCTAGTCGTCGTCCAACTGCACCGGCGGATTTTGCGGCGTGCACACCTTCCACAGGGGACGAGAACGGGAAGTTCTCGGTGCTGTGGGTTACTCTTCCTGCTGAAATAAAACAGAACATGTGCAATGAAATGTATAAAATCATTTTATAAAATGTATCAGTATTAGATTCAAAATGAATTATATTACATTTAGAATTTAAATTGCCAATTTAAAGGACCAACAAGACTTGTAAAGAAACAGTATTTAAGTGATAAAATGGTTAAAGTAATTAAGCTACAAGACAATCAACAAGACATAGTATATTGGCATAAACATGTAATTGTTTATAAACGTATACGTGTTTTGGATGTTTTTTATTATTTATGTGGTACAAAGACAGTCGGTTAACCGAATACCAGCTGGAATATCGAAATCGGTTAACCGGTTACGGATTTGCTTAGGTTTGCGATCCCTAATAAAATGTATAAGTATCGAGATATAAACGTTATGCATTGCTGAAGATGTATTCAAGTTTTCACGTTACATTCGGCTAGATGTGCCTTGTTGTGATGCTGCTGTGGCCGGCAGTAATGTCATCAATTCGGCGCAGCACAACCTTACACTAGGGTAGGGTCCTCAAAATGACATCATCATCCCACTCCTGCTCAACCTTCACCCCCACCTCCTCCTCCACCTCCACATCCTCCTCCTCCATCACATGGAGTGTGTACAGTAAAGTATGTTCAAAGCAACACATAGAACGGGACTCCTGCGTTGTCATAAAGGTTGTATAACAAACATGATATAGGCCAGCTGAGACACCTACCTTACCGAACGCCGCGTACAAGCGACGGTATTCCGCGCTGTCTACTTCCATCCCGTGGATGGCCGAGAGAAGATGCGGGCCCCGCCGGTTGACGCTCGCGCCACACTCACATCGCCAGTACGAGCGGCGGTTCCTCCGGCTCGGTGCGCCTTTGCAGCAGAGGTCGTCCGGAGCATCTCCGCCGCACTCATACGGTGCACCGACCTGAGATGGTCGGTGAGCCTCTTCATAGACACCTCTATGCCTCTGTCCCTTACACACACGGGACACACCCGGGCCTTCGACATGTTCTCAAAATGGTCTATTTAGACCAAAAAACCTTAAGAACGCACGTGGCGCGCTTAATTACCCTCCCTGACCCCCGGGCCAACACCTTCCTAAATGTACCAAGTATTTGAAATCTACAAGGCGATACTTACACTTTACAGTATACTCTCGTTATCTCGAAGTCGGCGAGAAAAAAAATATCGAGATAACGAGAGCTCGAGATATCCGATTAGGCGTTTTCAAAGAAAAAATGAGACTAAAATTTAACTCGTTTCTAAGGCAGCACATCTGTAATCAGAGGGGGTAATCACGTGATAGTGAAGATGGCGACATCAATGCCGAGACAGTTATTTTTCGCCGTTTTATACCCTTTATAACTTGTGTTTCGCAGCGAGTAAAGTCGAGATAAAGAGCGAATGTCAACACGACATTTAAACAATAAATACAAATAATAAAGGATATTACACTTAGAAAAATACCTGCCTCGGCATGAACGTCGTCATCTTGACTATCACGTTATTACCCCATCTGTGTAATGATTTCCCGCGATTTATTTAAAGATTTAAACGCCTTTTTACCTGTTAACTTATGGGTATCATATTTAAGCAGCAACTAATGTGAAATCGTCGTGGCCGAGTTGTTAAGGCGAAAGACTATCATTCTTTTGTGATCTTTCCGCGCAGGTTCGCATCCGGGCGGCGACGCATACTTTTTTGCGACGCGTTTTATTTCTTTTCTAACGTAATTTGATTTAATATAGCATATAGACTGCGTTAATTGTTAAATATGTTGAAATTGTTGTGCACATTCTTCAATTTTTAAAATTAAAAACAACGTTATGGCTAAATTGGGTGATTTACTGTTGAAAATACGAATCATGCATGTTGCATTTTTATTTTTATTTTAAAAAGTAAACGGTAAATCTGTATATTTCGTGGTAATTTGCTGTATAATTTTAGTGTTTCTATAAAAACTAAGTTCAAAATTTGACTTCAATGATACCTATTTTGAATTGTATGACACTTTATAAACAAAGCAAATTTCTACTTGGTTGAAACCACTTACATCTCATGGCGCTCTTCCATAGATAACAATTTATAAAAAATAAATATCTATAAAACATACTTACTTCATCTTCTTTAAACGTTAAACACCTTTACTGCATCTCTACACAACAACTGCATGCCCATAATTGGAAATCTGGATCCGTGTGGCATAATACTTACAGCGTTGGAGTTCAAGGATGGATCTTTCTGCAAATTTGCGACGGTTTATATACGCAAAAATATAACTCAATGCATTTTGGAATGTTGTTTGCAACAACAATTAGTCTTTCGACCTTTCGGCAGGCGGTGTATTAATTGCAGTTAAAGTGACAGGCCTTACTCAAGTGTTAATGGCTAACGACATTAAACACAGGTGTGGTCATTGATGCAATTAACGGATCAATTATCTACCGCACAGTATCGGGAGCAGCCGGGTGAAGCGGGACGGTCAAGTATCAAATAAAAAATGTCTCATCATCGCCGACAATGGGACAGTGATTCGCACTTCGAGATAAACCACAGTAAATACATGTAATTTTAATAAATTTTATTGTATAAAAATGAGGTAAAAAGAAGCCAAAAAAAGGTTTATCAGTTCACTGCGGAACACAAAATGTTATTTCTTTATATATTTTTTTAAATCCTTCCTGATTTTTAAAGACCTTTCCAATGGTATATAACATTACAGGGTACTCGGTTGCTACGATAGCGCTGTTAAGTGGGTATATTCTCACTTTTGGCCAACTTTCACGAAAAACAAGGGTCTCCGGCGAATTCTAAGTGCTATAACTACCCATTACCCCAATATTTAGGTCGAAGCTTTTATTTTGTCCGGTCTGGCATACAAATATAAATAATTGTGCCAAGTTTCAAGAATATAAGTCAAGAAATGGCCGACTTTGGTCACTCTAAATCTTAAAAAACCCCAATACAAATCTCATTTTATTTGAGGGTACGCCTGTTTGACACGCCCTTTCCCGGCCCCCAATGGTCACACTACCGTACATCTGGTATCGTCAGGTCCAGTGAACGTATATTTATCCATATATACCAGATGTGGGCATTAAATATCACGTTTATCATTTTAATAGATTTTATTGCATAAATATGGTAAAAAGAAGCCAAAAGAAGGTTTATCTGTTCCCAGCGGAACACAACATGTTATTTCTTTATAAGTAAAAAAAATCCTCCCTGATTTTTTTAAGACCTTTCCAACGGTATATATGGTTACAGGGTTTTAGCAAAAATCCAATAATGGTTTGACATGTACGGAACACCATACTTTTGCCATGCCGTTCGAAAACACATGTCGAGAAAAGTAATATTTTTGGTCATACTCACCCTAAGCCCTGCAAGATTAAAAGTTAACATATGAAAACAATATCACACTACATCTATGGTAAGTTTATACCGCGACTGCTCACCCCGGCGTCAGCGTTGCCTAAAGTTTTTTATAAAGTCAAATAGATTTTACATTATCAAAGATAATTAACTCAAACTTGGAATACTTTTTATGACATAAGGACAATTGTGTAGGTCAAGGTGCATAACTCAGTCAGCATTATGTTCAGAGTTATGTCCCTTTTCATACTTAGAAAATTGAAAATTTGGGTAAGTTTTGTGTTTAAGTCCACTTTATTCCTAAAGTATCAAAGCTATTGCTTTCATACTTGCAATACTTACTATCATGAGGGGACTGTGCATGCAAAGTTATGTAATTCTGACTGGCATTTTGACATAATTATGGCCCCTTTTATACTAGGAAAATGAAAATTTGGTTTAGTTTTGTGTTTTGGTCCATTTTACTCCTAAAGTATCATAGCTATTGCTTTTAGACTTGGAACACTCACTAACTATCATAAGGGGACTGTACAGGACAAGTTGCATAGCTCTGGTTGGCATTTTGACGGAATTATGGCCCATTTTTGACTTAGTAACTTGAAATATTTTGATAAATTTTGTGTTTAGAAATTTACTTATAAAGTATCAAGGCTATTGCTTTCAAACTTCAAAAACATTCTTACTATCATGAGGGTATTGTACCTGGCATGTTGAAATTGAACTTGACCTTTGAATAACCTTGAATCTCAAGGTCTAATAAATAAATTTTGCTTAAATTGCCATTCTTTATTTAGGATCAGATTTGATTCATACTTTGACAAAACAACACTTACCTGACATACCACAAAAAATGGACTACACCCACACCATCCCCCACGCCACACCCCAGAATCCCCCCCCCCCCCAATTTTTTTCCCTTTTTTTCCCTTATTTTTTTAAATATTCAATAAATGATCACACCCCCACATTATTTCCCCCTCTACACTCCAACACAAACAGAATAATGTTTTTAAACATGATAACAAAACACAAATTTTCATTATTTTATTTTTGAAAGACCGTTGAACCATCAACCAACCCAAGCTATTTCTATCAAACTTGAAATATAATCTTATTAGTTTGTTTTATGTCTTTACAAATGTTCAATAGATAGAAAATATGCCTGAACTTTGAATCGTCTAGAATGTACCACTTCTTTAAAACATAAGCGCTCAATATGTTTCAATTATGGTCGTTATCTGGCATAAAAACGCCGCATCCCTGTGGGTTGCGTCTTTTTTGTCTGCGGAAGTGCTACGTGTGCCAGACATGTACAAAAGGTTCCAAACGCCCTAATATAAAAGAGCACCGCCCAGTGGCACTTTCGTTCAGTTAACTTAAATGTAATCGAAATAATGGACAACGCACAACACCCAGCAACACCAGCAAAGAACGCACGTTTGGTATATGAAGTAAGATTGTCATTATATTGCGTTTAAAACTATTTCTTTTTCAGTTTCCAGGGCCACGTGTTTGTATTATTCGGCATGCATTGATACCTATCTATTTAAACTGTATTATTTACTATTAAGGCAGTATAATGAGCGCATTGGGTGCATAATTGGTAAGCTTGTGCTGATAGCCATGTGCAGTATAAGCACGTGCTGATAGTCACGTGCAATACTTTGATTCGTTTGTATTATTCTGCGTGCATTGATAGGCTTCTATTTAAAATGTCTTCTTTAATATAAAGGCATTATTATGATCGTATTTGGGTGCATAATTGATAAGCACGTGTTGATAGCCACGTGCATTCCGACAAATTGCCCTATTTTATTCAGTACAAGGACCGCCACGAGCCCCGCGAATGCCCCATTTACTGCCCCAAGGCAACCGCACCCTGCACATCCGGGTCGGCGACCATGTGCGACGTGCGCACCGCCTGACGTCCAGGTACGCCAAGCTGGTGATGTCGCAGCAGAGAGCCGCCTCTGGGATGAGCCGCAATAAGCTGCGTAATTACTACGCGTGAGGTATCTGCGAGTGCGCGGTGCTGGACAGGGGCCAACACCTACAGCAGATACATGGCCTAGTGGACAGGCAAACGCTCGAGTTCCAGGAGCGAAAGAGCGAGTTCAACCTGGTAAGTGTTACATTGTGTTGCTGTGTATTTTGTATTCACTATGTTTAAACTATATAAAACACGTTGAGACAATTGTTTAAAAGATGATTATCGACGTGTAATACGAAACAGAGCCACAAGATTTGTAAATTGTTAAGTTAAACACCATGATAAACTTTTCAGGTGAAGAAGCATATGTTTGCTCGCGGGTCCGCCACAGGCTCCGCGTCCGCGTCCACGCCCGCGCCCTCACCCACAGACGCGCCCGGGCCGCACCCGCGGACTCGCCCACGTCCGCTCCACCACGGACGGCCCAGGACGTCGAGATCTATGACGACGCCCAGAGCTCGTCAGGAGACGAAAGCACGGACCTACGGACGCACCTTACCCGGGAGTACTGTCTGACCCTCGACCCTAATGCTCGGGTTATGAAGGCCGCAAAAGCTGTAAGTAACGAAGATAACAAATGTTATAAAAATATAAACATATTATCTTTTTTTAATACTTAGGAATTATATTAATCAGTTGTTAGTAAAATGTTACGCAATTTCAAGCTGTGGCTTCAATATCATTCAATAATATTTGTTTCAGTTGCCATCGTGGATGAGTTTAACCGTTTCTCGGCGTCGCGCCCAGGTGGAGACTACAACCATGACAAGCAGAAAGAGTCAAATATGAAAGTTCACAGGTTCCTGGCCCTCTGCGGGTACACGGAGGCAGACGATTCGAAGGACTCGCTGGTGAGGGCAGACCACCTCCGAGTCCCTGTAGTTCAGCCTGAGGCCGCAAGGTGCTCAGTTGACGTGTGTCGCCACTAGGAGGCACTACATAGGACTTGTCTGTAGAAAGGCTATGTACTGGTTTGGTCACGCGCCAAAATACCTAACAGAACTTTTAACAGAAAAAGTACCAGCACGTAATCTACGATCTACCGTCTCTTATGACGGATGTTATGATGTTAAACGTACAAAGAGAAAAACTTTCATGGACAGGAGTTTCGGAGTTGTTGGTCCGAAACTGTGGAATGACCTACCATCAAGCATTCGGACTTCTGTCTCAAGAGACATTGTCAAAAAAATTTGAAAACATTCCTCTTCAGAGACTTTTACAACCTTTTTTAATTTGATTACCTGTGGTTTAAAAAAATAATCGAGACTCAGTTGTATGGGCTTACTTGTCCAACAACCAGGATTCGGAGGACCGGGAAATAAAAGAATTGTGCGGGCTTCTTTGCTCGACAATGATATTTATTGTAGCAGTGACCGATAACCATAAAATTATTAGGGCTTCTTTGCTCAATGATTGAATGACATCGTCCAGCTGTCTTTATGTCACAGGGTGACAGGTGACCGGTAGCTGCGGAATCCGACAGCCAGAGTGCAGAAATCACGTATCCTTTCAGTTAATGAAAAACAGTGTCTTAATGCTCCCAAATACTTGCTCATAATATCATAAGAATTATTGTCCTAACCCTAATTAACCCTAATTATATCAATTTATTACATACTATTTTAATTTTAATATTGTAGCCGGTATTGTTTTATTGCTTAAGTTTCTTGCAGTATTTTTATTTATATCAATTTTTTTAGATTATTAATCCTTTTATTTATGCTTCATAATAGTATCAATCACTCTTATTTGTTATCAACTTTATGTACATATATATGTTTTGTAAAACGCCATTGAATACAATTATATAAATCGGCGTTTCATCAAATAAGCAAGTTTCAAGTTTCAAGTTTCAGTTCATAGCAAGACTTACACGCTCGGCTTCCTTTTTCGCACGGGGCTAGCCAGCGGTATAGGTTGAAAACGAAGGTGACAAGCACGCAAGACCCAACACTACACACAAGACGCATCAACAGACCATTTGACACACTGCTATGAGGTTAAAGTATATTTACACTTATATGTATAATGAATATTGCCGGACCAATTGTGTATGTTGTTTCGTATTGTGCTGTTTCGTATGTTTTGGCAATTGGTCACTTTCCTAAAATAAAGGGCCAACTAATTGTATATAATAAGAATGCAATACTGCTCCAGCAGCTGGAGTTTCACTTCTTTATATTGACATTGTATACACATGTTGATATGTTTCATGCATTACCTTTAAACTTATAGTCTTCAATAGGTACTTATATATTTCAGTATTGTTGGAAACAGAATAGACGTTCATATTTCCGTCAAAACATCATCATACAATGGTCTTTTTATCTGGAGTGGTCCAGATCAGATGGAAAACAATAGTGACTACGTTGCGCTAGGTTTCATAAACGGAGCTTTACAGTTCGGAGATGACCTTGGAAGTGGGGAGGCCATATTGACGTTCACAACTCTAAGCTTTTTTGATGGAAAAAGTATTATATTTATGTTCAAAGGTATTGTGTTCTGGTGTTCGTGTATTATAATGGACAGTTTCTCATTGGTTAATGAGAAAATGTGTATTTTGTATACATAATTCATTAGTTGAGTACATCAAGAGTGTATATTATCTTTTTACTAAGTAAGTTTACAGTAAGACATTATCAAATACATTTATAAATACGGTACGCAGCCGTTTATATTTACTTTATTGATTCTAACATATAAGGCATTTTGATTCACTTATTTCAGTATATTTGTAATATCCATTCTGAAACAAAGTCACGCAATACCATAACAAAAAACAAGCTAATTGCCTTGCGTTAATTGCAGAGCTATGCATTCAATTATGTTGTTATTTCTCTAAATATGTAAATGAACAATCAGGTGTTTTGACCTAAAGTGATTAGACTTCTTCAGTTCTTGTGGTATTATAAAGATAAGCAATCATAAAATAAAATAAATATTACTTCTTGTTGAAACCCCATTTAATTTAGATCTAAATATGTTATGTTTATTTAGTCATCTGAACCAGATTAACTTTGTTGTGCTTGTTCACCTGTATTAATTTTGTTGAACGGTTTTAATAATTCTTAACTGTATTTTGAACATACTACCAAAGTGACCTTTTGTTTTCTTTTAATCTACCTTTTTAAATCAATAATGTAAGACACGTATGGTCAGTTTCGGTTATTATCTCTATTTAAATTGTCAATGATAGAATTAAACAAACATGTCTGATTCGCATAATCTTTTGTACGAGAAGTCCTGATTAATGATCTTTTTGTACAAGAAGTCCCAATGACTTTTGGTTTGTAAAACAACTATGCCAGACGTATGTTTTCAGTTTGGTTTTAAGGCTATGGATTCAAATTGACAAATTTAAAAAAAAAGTATAATTTCAATCATTATGACTTAACAAAAAATGTCCGCTAGATACTATTCCATATCTAGCTTTGCCATTTTGGCTATTGCTTTAACAAACACTGAATTTTCATGGGTTTACTTTATTTCACGAAATATTTTGAAATATTCGTTGATTTTGAGTATTTATGTTACTTTAAGTAATCAGAAAGACACCTAAACTTAAAATTGTGGTCACTAGTTTTATTAAGAATCTATCTGCTCTTATGTCTTTTGTCACATTACAATTTTCTAGATGAATAGAGCTATATCACAAAAATACAAGAAAAAAATATATTTATTGAAAACATACGTGCATATGTACAGGTTATACAGTTACACAAATAAGATAACATTTTATAAAAAATACAGATGTGTGACATGTAAGGTAATACCTTTTTGGAAGAACGACGAATTAATGAGAACTACATCGTGCTTCCGAAGCTGCCCGAACTTAATATCGCGTTCGCTCGTAAATGTTCGGATATTGTAGCAGGGAATTCACATGAAATGTATTGTGAACCAAACAAATAAAACGAGCATTTTATATCGCGATAAATCTTTGTTACCATATCATATCTAGCGTTGAAATTATGGCTATTGCTATCAGGAAATGTTTTTGTTAGTATGTGTTAACTTTATTTATCGAAATATTGTACAAAATATTCGTTGATTTTGAGTGTTTATGGGCTTTTAATAACCACGTTGACATTAGAAAATAAACAAACAACATCTACATCAATTTTCAACTTAACGACATACACAATGCCTTTTTATCATTAACACAGACATATTTTGCTATGACATACAATTGAATCGCCGACTTCTTTGAAAACCATTTGCAATTAATGCTTTACTCAATTAGCATTGATAGTACATGAACTTGTCCTTTGTTTCAGAACAAGCCAGTTTGCCAAATTATCCATTGATGGCAAGGATATTGTACAAGGCAGTTCCAAAGGCAGCTTCACAATGTTGAACACAAATAATGTACTCTATATTGGTAAGAGATGAACACAAACAATATACTATATCTTGGTCTGAGTTGAAAACAATCAATATATTGTATATAGGATAGAGTTGAACACAAACAATATACTCTACATTGGTAATAGGTGAGCACAGTAAATATACTCTACATTGGTAAGAGTTGAACACAAACAATATACTATGTATTGGTAAGAGTTGAACACAAATAATATATTATAAATTGGTAAGAGTTGAAAATAAGCATTCTGCATTACTTTGGTATGAGTTGAACACAAAGAATATACCGGTACATTATATTGGAAAGAGTTAAACACAAACAATATAATATACATTGGTAAGAGTTGAACAAAAACAATATACTATATAATGGTAGCAGTTGAACACAAACATTTGTTTCAACATTGGTAAGAGTTGAACTCAAATAATATATTATACATTGGTAAGATTTGACCTCAAACACTTTTTGTCTACATTGGTTAGTGTTGAACACTAGCAATGTGCTGTAGTTCTGTATTAGTCGAACACAGACAGAATGCTGTACATGTGTAATAGGTAAGCAAAGACAACATGATCTACATAAGCAAGAATGAAGCCTACGAACATTATACTTTATGTTAGTAAATGTTCATGGAGCCTTTGGGGATGGCATGAGATCAAATCTCTCGTGCATGTGTGTAGTTTAGTCTATTGGGCTACTTATGCAGTCCAAAGATGATCACCTATTCCAGTATAGCCAGATGATGGTGGTTGTCCTCTTAACAGGCTTTTGGTTATGTTTTTCATTTCTTTAAGACTAATTGTGTTTCTAGTCGGTCTTCTTCCAATCATTAGCTTTGCCATTCTGTCTTCCTCATAATTTCCGTGTAATCAGCAGTGTCAGGGGGACCGCAGGAGATCAGTTCTGAAGCACTCAATGTTTTGTAGTGCTGCTGTGAGACAAGGAACTGGCATGGCTTTTGCAGCTTCCAGGACTGACACATCATCTGTTTAGAAGACTACTTTTTTAGACTTTCCAGCTTCATTGTCAGATACAGGGCCTGGCTTTCATGGAGTGTGATATTTTTCTTTTTTCTGGGTTTGGTGACGACAGCCTCCTCTCTGGTTTGGGTGAGGTTGTTGTGTTCTTTCTGTATTTTTATGTCCAGTATGCACAGCAGTTTTTTCCAGATCGTGTATGCTTTTTGCGGCTTTGATGACGCATGTGTTGGAAGTCTAGCACTATTTTGTTGATGATTCAACTTACATTACATGTAATATTTGAATGAGTTTAAACAAGCAATATGCTCCACATAACTACAAGTTTAATACAAAGCAATAAACACAACATAAGTTATTCTTCTACTCTAAATGATAGTGTCGGTAAATATCAGTAAGCACTTTAAATACATATAATAGGTCAACATGACCCACGTCATGCGAAACTGTTTGTTTGTCATAGGTGGCCAGCATAGCTCAAGACCAGTCCGTACAATCATGCAGTCTGGTCTGGAGCTACGCTGATCGCATATGTAATAAGACTAAATTTAATATGACACTACCCATATACTATTTACATCAACTAGTTTGAATATCTTCCCGGGTAACAAGTTGAAATTCCAACTGCAACCATAAATAAAAAATAATTAAAACATTTGTAACAAGTTTATTTACCCAGCATCTTTCTAAAACACTGGGGACCGTTTCAATAAGCTCTCGTAAGTATGTTACGACTCGTAAACCAGTTGCGATTATCGTAAATCCAATCGCAACTACTCGAGTTACGATAACGTAATATTTACGATACAATATCTTATTGAAACGGTCCCCTGATCATTATATCTATCCATTTAGTTAAGCACAAATAGCATTCAGCAAACTTTAACAAAAACATCATTTATACATTGTTTTCTAGGTGGATTACAAGACGTTGAGCAAAGAAAGCTGGGTAGATTTAAGTCCGGCTTTAGCGGTTGTCTACGAGATTTAGTGTCAGATGAGAAATACACTGTGGATATGTTGAAAATGGCCGATAGTGGCAGAAACATAAAACCCTGTTTGTGAATGAGTTGAACACAAAACATAATCAAGGTCAAGGTAACAATTGGTGGTAACATAAACACTATTTTCAAGTGTTTCCATGGCCTTTTTTACGCCTGATATCTAGAAAACCATTTGGCCTTCTCAATAGTCCTCAATAATTAGTAAGGAACAAAACAACACATACTTTGTATGTATAGCTGATACCGTAAAATAGAACTTAGAACTTTAAACTTTAATAGAACTTTAACAGAAGTTAAAGATTACAGTCTTATTGTCACATTTGAATTAGTGTCATTATTAATATTATATATATATATATATATATATATATATATATATATATATATATATATATATATATATATATATTTATTTATTTATATATATACATTTTTCATGTATTAAGTATATGCTGATGTATTTCATCACATTTTTGCAATTAATTTATAATTGAAACTTTGAATATGTCAAGGTCTTGGTGTCAAATAGACTTAAAAACATACTGCCTAATAGTAATTGATTTTATAAAATGGATTGGTGTTCACGAACAAATGGCAGGGATAATTTAATTTGTTGTGTAAGAAGTTTAAATGTGAAGAGTATTAATATATTGAATTATACATGTGAATTTTAAGAAGCAAATTGGCCACGCCTGGGATGAAATGATTAATGTTGGCCTATCTATCAACATTACTGTACCTTTTTCTCTTAAATCATAGTGTACAATTCCATACATAATACATTATTTTCTTGTACATGGTTTTAAAATTATGCTTCTGTGTTCAAAACTGACCTGGCCTAAGGGCTTACATTTCATTATAGTATCTTAAATATACCAACATTTGGCGACATGAGTTATCCTATATCACCATTATGATAACTAATTAAGTAATTATGCAATAGTTATTTTTCCATACATTGTCAATCGTTATATACAAAATGCACGGGTAAATATTAATTATGGTAACATTGTATGGTGATCTAGTTATGTACAAGTAATATTTGAAATATTATTATACAAACATGTTTCTGCAAAAGACCATCATATTATTCTTTGTTATACTTTATGTGCACAAAAAGTGGTGTTTGATATTTGTCTTCTTTAAAGATGCAAATAACATTTTTTAAGATTAAAATTACCTTCTCATAATTACAGGTTTAACTACAATATTTCAGTCACTGTTTTTGAAATCCTTTCTTGTGTAATTAGTTGCGAAATCATGTTATATTCCTTCGTAAAATGATATTATTGTGTTTTATGATTGTGCAATACTTTGTTACACAGATTTATTTTTCAAAAACATGCAGTGGCATTCATTAACAATGACATTCTTCAAACAGTTCAAATGTGTTGTTGTACTATTTTTAAGTTAATACACTAATTCTCTATGATTGTTTTGGGTTTCTAACCATTATACTTTTCAAAGCATGCTATACATTCATATATCATATATAAATTAATTTGTAAACATGTATTCAGTACTTCTCTGTGAATGGCTATTCTATTTGTGTATTATTCGATGCAAAGTATGACTATAATATCAAGGTATAAAGATAAACTTAATGGGTACTAAGATTGTATTGCTAGGAACTAGCTTTAAAAGATGAAGTAGGGAGGCGGAAAACTACAACGGGCGAGGCATGGTCAGGGGTGATAACCCCAAAAAAGGGTTAGGGTAAGGGTTAGGATTAGGGGTCGGGTTAGGGTTAGGGTTGGGTTTAGGCTAACCCAAACCCTAACCCGACCCCTAACACTAATCCAAACCCTAACCCTAACCCTCTAACCCCCCCTTGCGCAATACCATACCATGCCTCGCCCGTTGTAGTTTTCCGCCTCCCGATGAAGTACCGATGTCTCTGTCAAAGAGTCACGCGGGAAGTTTTGTATTACTCCCGAAATAATTGGTTTATATTCATCCAGATTTTTGTTGTTGTTCCTGCGATTTCCAATCTCCCTCAAAATAGTCAAATCCTTTGACAATTTATTCGAGATTGATTTTGGGCGGGTAATTCATCTTTGGTTTCACTGTTCAAAGGGAAGCGAACTAAGACCATCGTGTTTATTTGGTCATTTTTTAATGCGTACATTCTTGCCGAACTTATTATTTACCATATTTATATAGCACTTTTTCATTAATCACACGTTCAAAAATACTGTACAATACAAATATCTGTTTCAAAGAGTAAAATAAACAAAGACATTTAAACTATGATAAGCAATGATAGATGGACAACCTATATAATACGAGGACATAAATGGCAAGCATATATAAGAGCAATTGTAAAATATGGTATTTCAGAATTAAAGAAAAATATAAGAAATACGTATAAACGCTAAAGAAATTAATACCAAGCTAAACATAGAATAATCGTTTAAAATAACAAACTAAAGTGCTATAAGAAAGATCAGTGCTTTGTTTAAAAAAAATGAAACTAAATTAAAAAATTAAATTCAAAACAGTCTTGTCACAGAACATAATTTTGAAATACTCATAACTGCAAGCAAACGTTTGCGAAATAATGTGTTTCCAGTGCTTTTTTTTGAAGGCGGGAAATGTTTTAATGTCTCTGAGCGATGCTGGTAGCGCGTTTCAAAGTGTTGGAGCGGCAGACCGGAACGAACGGCCTCCGCACGACACTGACCTGGTTCTAGGCACGACTAGAAGGACAGAGTGAATCTGAGTTCTCTACGTGGAGTGCAAATCTCAAGCATGCTCCTGATGTAGCTCGGTGACTGTCCATGAAGTGCTTTAAACACATGCATCAGTATTTTGTACTCCACTCTTGCATGTACAGGAAGACAGTGGTGTTCATGACATTTCTTAAGCAGGTGAGCATTTGTACTTAAAAAACACAGAAATGATTCCTCGGTTCACGTCCATTGGGCAAGATAGAACTGGAGTCATATATGTTGAGACTGAAGGTAATTTGTTCAAATAATTAGTCAGTCCGGTAAGCGCAGTGGTTGTTAGACGCGATTTCCCCATTACATCTTATGTTCTTCTGGTTGGAGTCACTATACCGGACAGTTGGGATTCCCTCCGGGTACTACAACATTTTCCACAGTCCCAATATGTTAATTGCCTTTATTTTAAATATTATTTTAATGTGGCTTTTAACTTGAACCCACTTGTCGGAAGTCCCGATAGTAGCCTTTCCTGACGAAGGATTATTTGGATGGCCTGTTTAAAACGACCGAATCCTCGAGGCAGATAGTGTGCTGGCATGAACTAACTGACATTTACAAAGCTTGACGAAGAAGATGAAAGTTTCTACGCATACCCTACCCCATAGAGGGGAATGCATTCCTGAGACTGCGAAACGTGGTTTCATACGACAATCAGCTGCGGGGATTGTTGACTAGGTTCTGGACTATAGTCATGTGACGGAAAGGTGTAGGAGCATGTGCATCAGCAAAAATATGGATAGAAGTGTTCACTCTGAGCAAGTTTTGGACGAAGCCGTACCATCAGATTTCTTCTGTGGTGTCAGGAAAAGAGATCAAGGTCTTAATCTTCTCCAGAACTTAATTGTCCTGGAAAATGGACTGGATGAGAAGAGTGGCAAGGCGGCTGTTTTGGATTGCCTGTGTGAGTCGAGTGGTACGGATGCTATGTTGTCGATGGTTTGGTGAGGAGATTGGAAAGGCAGCTCGGTTTTTGATACCTTGGGTGATTAGAGTGGCAAAGCGGCTCTGTTTTGAATGACCGGGGTGAGTCGATAGGCATGGTGACTCTGTTGTGAATGGTCTGGGTGAATAGAGTAACAAGGCCGCTCTGTTTTAGATGGCCTGGTTGAGTAGAGTTGCATGGCGGATTTGTTTTGGATGACTTGGGTGAGAAGAACGGCAAGGACGCTCTATTTTGGTGTTAGTTCTGAAAGCTGCAAGTAGCCATAAAATTACTTCACATGAATGTTAATAAACACAGCAGTGAACCAATGCCAACATGTATCATACTTAATACATGCCAAAACAAAAAGTAAATAATGTCAATAGTATACATCAATTTTGAATTGTAGTTGGTACATAACCAATACTCATGACATATATCTGTACTGGGTACACAGCCGATAACCACTAATATGTCATCGGTGAACAAACAATACCCGATAATATATAATGGGTACATAACCAATAACCGATAGTATACCTAGGTGTGCTGTGGTATGTATGCCACACGGTGGTTCCTAACACGCTAAAATGAATAATTTTGCACGAAGTATCGCCGTTTTTTTGTGAATTACCTACGTACATAATTCATAAATGCGAAAGTATCCTGATAACTTATCCTTGCGTTAGTATTCTGATGTATGTCATTAATAAGCACAAATATAATTTCGAATTTTAATATATTTTGCTAAACATAACACATTTATTGTGTTAGATTTCCTAACGTTTGAAGTGAAAATAAAATCATGGTGTTAGATTCGGGAACTTAAGTCAAGTGGATAGTTAAGCAGTATATTTTAACCGAAAAGCATCGTTAACGCTATCAAGATAGGAGGCGGCTAGCTCCATTGGAAGAGCACTGGACGACACAACGGAGAATCGTCTAGTTAGATCACGCACCGTCCCCATAACGTTTGTGGGGATTTGTCTTGAAACTACTCTTACGGCTATTTAGCCCTTATCTTTGATTCTTAAATAGTAGCTGTCAGTTAATAGCGTAAGTAAAAGAACTAAATACTCGTTAAACATCTGACAAAGGAAAGGAACAGTGTGTCTATGTTAAAGGGATCTTTTCACGCTTTGGTAAATTGACAAAATTGAAAAAAGTTGTTTCAGATTCGCAAATTTTCGTTTTAGTTATGATATTTGTGAGGAAACAGTAATACTGAACATTTACCATGGTCTAATATAGCCATTATATGCATCTTTTGACAATTTTAAAACCTAAAAATTATAAAACGTTGCAACGCGAAACGATTGAATAATTTGGAGAGTTCTGTTTTTGTCGTTAAATTTTGTGAAACTACGAAGATTGCTTATATAAGGTATAAAATACGTCAAGTATGTGTACTCGGCGGAATAGCTCAGTAGGCTAAAGCGTTTTTACTTCAGGACTCTGGCAGGACTCCAGGGGTCACTGGTTCGAAACCTGCTCCGGGCAATGTTCTTTTCCTTTTTTTAATTTTATTCTTGATTTTTTACTGGAGCTTTTACGATCCAATGTTTACAATTATTAATATAAAGCATTTAATGAATAAGTTAAAAAATGCCAAAATCTGTGAAAAGGCCCCTTAAAAATAGACCTCCATGATATGAGAGAAATATGTTTGCAACCGCCACAAATAGACAGAAGTAGACTGAAATACCCCATATATAACTTTGCCAATAATTAATTTTAAAAAGAAATGTGTAATAAATGTCGTAAACATGTACGTTTCCTAAATAGTAAGTACAAGAATTATCAAAAGATAGTAAACACCCAATTAGGTCGTAAATAATTATGGTACTTGTATACGTCTCTAACTGTTCCTCTCTTCAATAACATGTTACCTATTAAGTTTAATGTTGATACCGCTGAAAGGTTTCGCGTTATTTCTTTGACATGCGAACCGAAGGTCAGACGTGTAACATGATAAACTCCTTTAACATTTTGCTTGTGCTGAAGTATAGAAATTATAACACGATTTTCACGTATTCAATAACCACTTTTGTCTTGATCATTATAGTGTTATGATCAGGCTATTGTCCTCTGATGTCTGAATATCGTCATTAAAAATGCAACATTTGTAAACATTTAAAATACTTATATTAACATGGAAGCATATAAGCATATTAAAGTGCCAGTCATAGTATTCGAACCCATGTTTGCATGTTTAGATCCCAAGAAACCACCAGAGCTGGCTACCAAATCACTTTTGCCCCACTACATTGGACTCGATAGTGCAGGAAGTTTAGCTAACGTCTGTTTGCTACGATAGAAGGGCAAAAAGTACATTACATCTCCTACTTACTCTAGATAGACGTATGAAATGACTAGATCATTATTCTGGTCCGATGATGGCTACTAGATTCCCCCGTTAAACTCAAATATATATGAAAGATCGCAGTGTGTTACCATATATTATATTACATTGATAAAATGTAATCAGCATTATGAATACAAGCCCTGAGCCCATTGTAATTTGATTCGCTGATATGAGGTTTTGTTGAGCCTGTGCCGAACATGTGGCTGACTTGCAAAACGTAAACATAAGTTCCCTACATTTCTAATTAAAGTCACTGTAGATACGCTGTACGTGTGCTGTTAATTTTCATGGTTAAGAAATTCGTTACTTGTATTCGTTCTAATTTTTAGACAGAAGACATGCATGCAAAAAGAAAGAATTTAGGTACAACAATTATCTATCGAAATATCACGACAGGTTGAATCAATTACATTGGCAGATTATGACTACTTTCCATTTGCCTTAAATAAAGGAAATTTAAGTTGTCTTTAGAAAGATCTACTCATGAGTCTGCAATTTCCCTGTGATTTTATCAGGAGGACAATCCAATTATTAATGAATAAGCGCACTTCAATAATTACCTTAGCCTACTTCTCAGAGCTTGACACAATTTTGAAAACGATCCATTACATGCATAAAAATCGCTTGAATATGTTGAGCTAGACAGGCAATGCAAAAATAAGGAAAACATGTAAAACATTTTGCTTACGAAATATCGTTAGAGGTTGAATCAAACAAACGTTTTTCTGATAAGAATGAAGATGGACAAAACTATAAACGACGATTTATTGATAAATTATGTACACAAATCTATATTGCTCGGAACAAATATCAGCTAAGGGTGAAGCCAGATATTCACTAATTTTAGTAGAAACATGTGATGTATGCCGTTTAATGCAGAAGAAGAAAACAATGCTGCAAGTACCTTCTATAGACCCTTAAACTGAACTTAGAATGTGTTTATATATGAACAAATCAGGTGCACATGTCTAATTTGCTAGGGCAAAATTTTCTATGTCAGCAGGCAACTCGGGTAGAAATATACATACGTTACTCTTTGAAGTTGTTTAAAAAATCGATGATACTAGATGCTATGGTTGGTGTGAAGGGAAACGTTCATAAATATTTTTTACAACATATTTTCCAGCAGATGTACTGCTGGTTTTCTGATTGATACATCCATCCGTTCACCGATATACCTATGTACAATATTCTCCATGCCTGCAACCAATATATTATATTCGGATTGTTAAACAAACTACTCTGCGCTAAGTCCCCATATCATACAGCGTTAAATGTTTGAATGTCTTCAATAGTATACGGTGCTTGTTTTGCAACAATAAGACTCATGCCAGTATATTTAAACAATTTAAAGCAACGCCATCTACATATAATGTATCTAGTTCAAGTATATAAAAAAGTCTAATGTTATATCCTATGTTTATAATTTCATCTCCGTAAGTTATTATACCATTACATACCAAACATCGTGGAGTAATTAAATACGAAGTGTGTTCAAAATGGACGCTGTCTGGAAGGTGTGAAATCAATTAAATCGGGATATAGTTTATTGTTATACTTTGCAACAAAAAATTATGTAAAGAACTACACAAAACTGTGGACAATAATAGTACTTTCTTCGACAACAACAATCTAAAAAACGTCATAAAGATATGCCTATATGTGTTGTTGCTTAGAGTGGACAAATCAGTTAATTTTAGTTCCCATTTGAACTTGACATTTGAACCAGAGGCAGTGTGTTGCCTCAACCACCCCTATTCGGTATAGTGCAACTTTGGCAAGTTCATGTGAACATGTTATTTATGTTCAATACTTTGTTTTATCTACAACCTTAAATGTTGTTATTGACCTAGCTCTTGAGCATCACACTGCGCCAAGCAATATCTGTCACTTTTTCAATGTTAATATAAAATCAGTATATACAGGACGAAGTTACACGCAAGTGATAGTGGTTGATTTCGTACATGGATCACTGACATCGAAACCTTTACCTCAAACCAGGTTCTTGCATGACACACGTTCTCACTACACCTGAGGAAAAAATCATATTGAAAAGCGTTATTGAATTCTGATAAAGTTTTGGCCGTGAACTGTGACCTTGACCTTGAACGTATAAATTAGGACCTGATTCTTGCGTGCTACACTGTATCTTAATTTTTTTTAATTTCTGATAATCAAAATTCGATCGAAAAAGTGAACATACGAGTTGATATATTTAAATTGACATTGAATTGTGACATTGACAAATGGCCTACTGGCCTGATAATTTCATGCCACAGTCCATGCCACAATCTGGCTCACACAATTTGTTTTTGATAGCATAGCTGTTGTGGAAAGTAACACTTGAAATCTAAGTATAAACTATTAAAATCATATCGTAACACATCTGTTGTGGAAGTTACATTTTGTTATGTACGTATAGGATAGTGATATAATATGGTAACTTTGGGGTTAGAAATATGTGTAATATAGATTTGCGATATCGTATTGCAGCGTTAATGTTGTAAGAGTAACATGTGTGATATAAATATATATAGTAGGGATAGAAAATTGCATAAAAGCTGTTATTAGGAGAAGCATGTATGATGTCAATTAAGACTTTATCGTGTTGTTTCCTGACTGCGTTGGGGACTAACATGTTTGATGTGATCTAACATTTGTGATCAGTAAACACGATCGATATCATGATGTTTCATAGCTGTTATGGGGAGAAATATCTGTGTAATTAGTTGTACTTACAAATTAATATTAAAGCAAAGCTGATGTGGGGAGTAACAGTTGCGATGTAAATAAAGACAGGTTAAATCATAGTGTATACTATCGGTTTTGAGGCTTGGTAGTTGAGATGTCTGTAAAGAATGTTGAGGTCATATTCTTACATAGCTATTGTGTGGAGAAATAGCTTTAATGCTAGTATAGTCTGGGGATATCTTACTGTAATATAGCTGTTATAGTTTTTAAAACTCTGGTGATGTCAGTATAGACTGGCGATATCGTAACGTAGCAGTTGCGGTTAGTAACATTTGCGATTTCAACTTAAAGTGGCGATATCAACTTAACGTAGTTGTTGTGGGAAGAAGCATTGTGTTATATTAGTATAGAAAGCGATATCGTATGGCAACATTTTTATAAGTAACAGTTGTAATGTGAGTATAGACTTGCGTTATCGTATGGTTTTAAATGATTAAACAGCTGTTATGAGAGAAGCGCCATTTATGATGTTAATTACAACTGGCGATCTCGTTTTGTTTCCAAACCGCTTTGATGTCTAGCATTTGTGATGCCAGCAAAGACTATCGATATCAAAACGTGACATAGTTTTTGGAGGAGAAACATTTTTAAAGTCAGTATAGACTGGTTATATCGTATTTTAAAGGCTCTATAAAGGTCACAAATCCAAATAGTATGCATATCAACTGGTCTAATTTTTACCGGATTTCAGTTACTCCTTTATAGAGCCTTTAAACTATCTGTTTTGTATATGTATATTTGAGATGTCATTGCTGTTGTGGGTTGTAATATTTGTGATGTCAATATAGAGTGGAAATATCTTACTGTAATATGGCTTTTTTGGTTAATACCATTTTGGTGATGCCAGAACAAATGGCGGTATCATAGTGTAACATATATGTTGTGGGGTGTAAAATTGTTGATGCCGATAAAGACTCTCCAAATCATATTGTTATTTAGCTCTTTTGGTGAGTAACATTTGTGATTACCGTATAGAACGGCAATACCATATTTCGAAATGTATGTATGTGTATTGGTTGAATGACATTTTTGATGGCAGTATATATGTGCTTCTATATTTTAATATATATGTGTGTTGTGTACGGCATATTGTAAAACAAACAGCATACATGGGCATCTTCTTATAGTGTAATCATAGTGTACCTTATTTGATGATTTGCCGGTATTTATCTGCATATAGCTGAATTTAATGCAGACTTTCTATAGTATTGTCAACTAACTGCTATAAAGAGTGTCATTGGGGTTGTCAGTATGTATCTGCTTGTAACTGACTTTCATTTAGACGTTATATAAGATAGTAATCTAGCGGATATGGTATTTACTTAAAGATGCATATCATTTGGACTAAATGTCATATAGTAACCGAGTTGGTGCGTTATTTGTGTGTGCAGCGTCCTTCATACAAATATTTCAAATTGAGGAACGATTAAATTTACTTTGTTCATTAAAACAACGTTTATTACTCAGCTAATCAATTAATAGCCCTTTTAAATGTGATAAAACCAATCTGACAAGATTCAAAACGACGTTACAATCAAAGTAGGAATTCCACACAAGTGTGACTTTCAAACGTACACGACCCATTACCTGATCACAAAAATCGTGTGAATACTTACTACTTGTATGTTCAATAAGTTGTTGGTTAGGCTTATAACAAACAAACAAAAACCCTAAGAAAGAGGCTATTTTTATTATACTGTAATATACTGTAGGCAAGAAATTCATTCATAAATCCAGCGTGAGAGTTCATAACAGCAGATTATATTCCCAAAACGAATGATCAGACTTTAAAGAAATTTTGACAATCGTAAGAAATCATCAATTCAAAAAATATACAAACGTCGAAATAATAATAGAACATTCCATAAATGAATATATAAACACATAGAGAAAAAACTAAAAAAAAAGAACAGCAAATACAACTAAAAATAAAACGGACGATGTAAAAAGTTAACAATGTGTTGGGTGTAAACAACAGAGAAAGGCCAACAAACACGATATACGTTGTTTTGTTCTTTCTCAGAAAGTTATAGTTATTTCAATTACATGATCATTATTATAGACATTTGTAAACTGACGTTTTTAACTTTATGTTTTAAGATGTTTCTACTACAGCTGGACGAATTTTGTTTACATAGTCGCTTTAAACAAAATGCACATAATTATTTCAATTTAGACATTAATGACGGTCAAGGGGGACTAAAGCATATTATACAAAACAGTATGTACAATATATATACGCAACATTTCATAAAGAAATACGGTTTATTTTTATCTTACCAATCTGTTAGGTAAGTGGTAGAAACTGTGAGGAATAATAGTCATCTGGCGTGGAAAAAAATCAGCAACAAGAAAAAAAGAGTACGCGATAGCAAAGATATACTTTTACATACAGTAACTGCGCTGTTTTTAAACCGTAAGTTACGGAAATATCTTTAAATAAAAGATACATTCGTATTAAGACGAAAACAGTACATCGCTACATTGTATTGTATACATATCTATACTGTGTAATCGATAAATGATACCATTTCGTATAATATATTCAGTTGCGTTAATATCTGACATAATCTTCAGTCTGTATGATGAAGTATAATTTACTTATGAAATGTTAGAATAAAGCTTTTTAGTTATTGACATACGCAAGTATGTACCATACATAATGAGCAAAACGAAAAATACTGTAAATATGCCTAAATTCCATTAAAGTACAATGTAGCTTAACATGCAAATATAATTATATATATTATAAAATATGTGTGTGTACTGCACAAACAACAGTGCTCATATCCAATGCAAACTATAGTTAACCACCAGTCGGCCATTTTGCAAGTTTACTTTATTCGAAATACAGTTAAATAAATACATAAATAAAGTTACCATGTAAAGCAACTACTTTGATTAGAATCAAAATCTGTCAACAATGTTAACGAAGTTTACTTGATAAAATTGCCACTTTAAACAATTTAAGATAGCAAGAAGTCGACTGGCTGGTATTGTTTTGGCGGAATCTTTATGTCGAACAATTGCACGCATCATGTTTATCAACCCTATGAAATTGTATGTAACTCTTCACAAAATAAAACAGACCCTAAACGCAACAATTCTGCAAAATAACATAATGGCCACCAGTCTTTCATTTTGACTTTTGTTCAATAATATATTTATTTCAAATACCTCCATGCATTGAGTTCATCAAGTGTGCTCAGTTTTAAGGAAACTGCTGTTATGTAAGATTAAGCGAACCTAAGATGGCGATGGAAGTGTTTCCTCACTTTGAGTGTTCGAAGCGTAATGTGCTCTCATAAATGAAACACTGCTCTAATGAACCTACTCATGTTTTTAAACGATAAACTTTCACCCTGTTTATCGCAAATGTTCGAATTTGAAAATGATAGTGCTTGTTTGCTTTTAGTAAGTTGAGATTTATGAAGATGGGAGAATAAAAATTATAAAATAATATTAATTATGGTATTTTATTTTTTTATTTTTTGCCAGGCTTGAAATGATATCTTGAGTTAATTACAATTAAGGAAGTCGATCATCCAAATGCCGATTTAGTTGTATTTCTTTAAATAAAGCCACTGATCTCAGTATTGAGTATATATATTTAAAATATGTTTAAACCTCTAAAAGAAGCGAAAGGCAAAAGTGCGTCTATGCTACATAGTCATGTAAGGTACAAAGTAACTTTACCAACATTTGTAAACAGTAATTGTAATTCACTAAAAGTGTATTTGTTGTTCAGGGTCAATCCCAACCAAACAAATATGAATTTTGTAAACAAACAGCAAATACTTTAGTAAAAACGATGGAAAAATAAATAGAAATACAGCTGCAACATATAAGCAATATAGTTTACACGCATTTGTAACTCAAGAATATTGCAAGAAAATCTTACATCAGTACATGTGCACATTACGGTATTCATTTACATCAGGAAAACACACGACAAATACACATGCGCACTATTAAATTCATTTAAATAAGGGATGTATACATCTAAATCATATATAAAAATATGATATCTAAATATATTTGCTCAATAAAGCCTGTGTTCATTTATAGCATGAACAAATAAGATCCAAACACATACGCACACAATACAATTTAAATATCTCCCTAAAATAAAAATGAATGTGAACAATATCCCGTACTTTTAAAACCGGAAAGAATAAAATCGATATACATTTGCACTATTTACAGTTATAACTTCTCAGGGAAAATAACACCAATACTATATACATGTGATCAATATACAATTATTTAGTTGAAGAAAAACATAAATTAAAAATAAAGGTACACAATATACATTTCATTTATCTCAGAACAAACAATATACGTGTGAAAGATATACAGTTATGTTATAAAAAATAGATGTTCACAATAAATTGTTTTTTCTGTAAAAAAACAAAACCTAAACAAAATAAAAATACATGTATTCAATAGTTTATTCATCTAAGGGATTTTGACGCATCAATTGCACATAGATATCAGGTAAACATCTAAATATTTAAGCTAAATATACATTCATTAAATTCATATATAATATCCAAGTGCATGTGCTCGATTTTGATTATTTATCTCATTTACCAATAATATCGAAATCGATTCTCTCAATAAACAGGCAATGTATGCCTAAATGATGTATAACAAAGACAGTATAATGCATTGTACCAGTTCATTTATCTCAATGATAAATAACATTGAAACATGTTCAGAGATCTTAGGAAAAACTAGCTCCGAGATATATGCGCACAATATTCATTTTTTGTTCAGGAAAAAGTAACAGATAAATATGTGCGTGTAATTTGCATACACTATACATTCCATTCTTAAAAAAAAACAACATATTTATGATTTATAGTTTATTAATTTCTGGAATAAATAAAATCGAGGTACAGAAACATGATATCAAGTTCATTTTCTTCGGGAAATACGCGCATATAATATTTATACTTCTAATATAGCGTAACGCATTCTTCAATTGTAACAATATCATGTATGTCAAAAAGATAAAGCGCTATTACACTATTCTTAAAGCAATCTATGTATTTTAATAGCATGCAAAAGCGAACTTCTCTATCAGCCGTAGGTAGTAATATTTTGTAACATTAAAAACACGACTAAAAATGATTATGGATTCAGCCAAGTATGTACACACGCATGCATTCTCGTTGGTATACCATTGATCATACACCTATTTGCTGAACTGCAACAACCACATTCACATTTTTATTTTGCATAATATATAGAGAATAACAGGTTACTGCCTGATATTTTTGTAATTTCTTTTTACCATACCTCTACGTACCCGATTTTAAAGAAATAATGAAAAAATGGCTCAAAAGCTGCAGTTTTAGCGGGAAAGAATATTACTTTCGTAGTTGGACGTATTAATAATTATGTCATTAGCACGCGCGCTTAATATTTGTAAAAAAATGTTTGTTTTTTGCTGTTTGTGTTGCATTTTGTGTTTAAAATATATAACATCTTGGTATCAAATTGTTTGTTTTGTTGAATCTGATTCGATTTTACTAAAAATGATTACTTTATAGTTTATTCCGATAATATGACCATATTCCACACATGACTGATATAAGAACTTCCTGTTGACCATGATGTAAAAGATTACATCAGGCAACGTTATATCAGGCAGATATCAATGCGGTGGTATGCTAAATAACAAAATCTACAATCTTAAATTTGACACGTTAAGAATAATGCTTATGTTACTATTAAGATACATACAGGCACACTCATAACTCATATAAGCATAGTATATTTGATTTCGCTATACTAACTGCCATCAATCAATATGAAATAAAACCATACTTACAGGCTAAAATAATTCAAGAAACGGCAAAAAAGGTAATTCAAGCATATATAAACAGCAACATATTTGTTGGCAAAATTACTCAAAATTGTAACGGAACTCTGGAACTTTATATTTGTAAAAAAAATATTATCAGTGGAAAAAACAAGCAACGATGATCCATGTTATGTAACAATGGAAGTTTCATTGAAATAAGTACACTTGATACGGTATGTTATTTTAAAATGTATTAACAAGGGTCACATTCATTTGTATCGCCATATTATTGTGTTTTTTGTCCAACATCTAGCACATATCGGACTAAGAATATTTAACCAACAGTCTGTAAACGTTTGATTTCAGTAATGCAATACAAAAAAAAACGGTTTCAAAACTGTTTACATTATTCAGCAAACTAGTACGCTAAAATCACATTCTTTCAATAGAAAAAAATCATCAATTCAACATGTGACGGCCATAAGTTGAACTTGTCGTTGAAGTTGTGAGTATTTTTCCGCATGGAATTGTGATCAAGTAAAAAATACATCAATATATATGTACATTGTACAGCGTTATTGTACATCAAGAATAAACATAAAATAACTCACATCACGAAAGGAAGCGACAAAGAAATAATTAACTGTTTGAATATCCTGTAAAGACCTTTAGGAAAAACACACACGAAATTAGTCGCAAACATCAATAAACATATACCGGTTTGAGAGAAAACAAATTATCTAAACTTGTTTTACACAGCTAAATTTTAATTTGGTATTGCTATTGTGATAAATAATTTGTAAATACGATAGCAAGTATAATTTGATTTGTTAATCTTTTACAATATAAACTATTCCTCCCCACTTTAAAAGGTTGCATACATGTGGATAGAAATATTTGATGTCCTTGATGTTTTGTGCAAAGGGACAATACTTTTGTTTGTTAAGCGAGGCTTGTATACCCATTGAACGCTCTGTCGACACTGGTGTCATGTTGCAAGTGACACTCGTTTAACGTTACGGCTAGTCCTTTGTTTTCAGTGGTATTGATATGTCCCTTAACAGCTTTGCAGTCATTGGTTTTAGGTAACCATCGTATATGCTGCTTGTGGCGCCCTGTATTGTGGAACGTTAGATTGAAGCCTCGTTTCGGTAACAATCTCCACGTCATCATACTCACTTGACTGCACATCACGGTCTGCTATGCGATCATATTCTCTTCCCACCAGACCACGGTCTGCCAGTGGTTGATACTCTCTCGCCTGATAATAAGGTAAATGTAATTTGGCTCACGTTCATTATGATGCTAGGTTAAATAAAAATGTAGAGGATGTTTATTGTTTTCTGTGTGCGCCATTTTTGCAAATATCATCTTGTATGAATACTAATCAAATAAAATACAATATAACTTGGAAATTCGCGATTTGGATAATTTTAATTGCGTTTTTTTTTAACATTTTAACAACTATCAGTTTGAAATGATCACTGAATAACACATTGACGTGATTTCCCTGTTAAAGCTAAAATCGTCTACATTTTTGGTTTTCCTGTACTCAACCGTACAGCACAAATCATTTTTTATATTTATATATCTTTACATTTGTACACTTCAGTTTTTAGAAAGAAAACGTCACTTATGTAAAGCGGTCATTATAATAACACATTATTAATGGTGGTTTGAGCGAACGACGGTCAATCTGACCATTTAAAGTTTAAACGTTCCAAATTTAGCTTTTCAAAAATTGACCTGTACAAACACATTTATGTATGTATATATATATGTATAACTATGTTCTATCATCAATATTACAGATCGTCCATTGCAATTTCATATGAATAACTGTGTGTTTACCAATGGGCTGCAACTCACATCATTTAATTGACTAGTAAAGGTGGTTGGTGTGGGAGTATTTCTTCTTCGGCGTCTTCAAAAGTAAAAGGTAAATCATAGAATTACAATAAATAAATAAATAAATCAACATATGAAAAAAGGTAATGGTCGGAATCATTCGACGTAAGAAGATGACGGGTACAGTGCGGTAAGATAAAATATTAATTGCCTTATCACGTGATGTGACTTCCCTAAAATATCGTAGACGCGACAGACACATGAACCCAACCCCGATTTAACATTAATGTCTCGGTTTGGGCATGCAGGCCATTTACCCGACTGACTAGAGATCAGAAGCTTTTAGTTATTTAGTGATCGAGTTGACTCGGATATACCAACTGTTGAAGTCATCATTATGATCGCAGCCGGTTTACATACACCATTTTGTCCTTCAGCGCTTGTCACTAACTGAATACTGCAGGGACGGGTATTGGTTGTAGCCTTGGTATTATTTACGCGTCTAACTACACGAAAGCTTGTTGAAACAGTAGTTAAGGCGGTCAAAAAACAACATCTTGCCAACTTAAGGTTATTCGAAAATTTTGTTTCGGTTATATGGACGATTGATATGGAAATAATATAAAACCTACGGATATAGCTCAATACACGCTATTCTACAGAATAAGTAGAATTCATTGAAACTGTGACGTCCATCTTACTCGAAAGCCTCATATCTGACATGTACATCATGCGATTGGAATGACCCTTTACTAGAAATCGTATCATGGCAGCTAGAGAATGCTTCTCAAAAGTACCGCCGCCAAACTCGGTTACATACTCAAGAAACAACAGCCGACAATTCACACCTGTGATCACCTGAAATTATGTTCCCAGACCGTCCATGGGTAATACTCAGAAAAGACTGCAAGTAACTGAAGTATTAGTGAACAAACAAAAACACAGCAGGCTAGTCTGTTAGGGACCGAATAGGAGCCGGTAGTGAGGTACGCACAGATACGCAATCTTTCCATACATGATAGAGGCACGTGATTTCAATGATGCAACTGAAAACACTAACAATATGAGAAACCAAGTAAACTTCAGATTTACGTTTGTATTGTACAGTATACACAGTAACCGGGGAAAATGATTCACCTATGTAGGAGAGGCAACAACCACACCTTATGAATTTGTCCCGCATTTTGTTGGTGACGTTACACTTACACATAACGGAGTTTAAGAAGTTTATTGGGTCCGATAAATACGTGAAGATGATGAAGCAGTTATGGAAAAACAAGTTGCCAACTTTCAAACCATACCTATTTCAAGATTAGCAAATGTAATCAGACACTCTAATATCTAAGAACGTACACAATACAACTGTTTAATACTTGTGTAATGAACGCTTGATTGAATAATCATGTATGTTTTGTCGTACATCACATTATGGATAATAATTCATTGCATCGGATGTATTAAGTAAAATCGTATACAGTAAACCATTTATGTTTCCTTCAGTATCTTTAATTTCGCATTGAACACATATGTGATATTGAAAAGTAACGTTTAAGCTTACTTCTGTTTCATGATGACAATAGCTGCTACAGTGATGACAACAACCAAAACAACACCGAGCCCAATGCTGATGTACACAAATGTCGACGATTCCGTTGTCGATGAGACCGTTGGTTTTGATTCTGGCGCTTGAGATGATGAAGCCTCTACATTGTTATTGGAACAAAAAAGCAATATATACATTGTACAACAACAAGACGGCGCCTTTTACCAGATCATAATTTTCGGAACACGTAAAACAATTTCTCTCATGCGTGAATAGTGCCTGTCTACTGAACACGTCTTGTGTTTCTTATTGTTCAAAAAACTAAAAATAATTAAATTTGTAACAAGCTGACAGAGGGATAATGTGACGGAGGCAGTTGAAATATAAGTAACTGATCCCCTTATCGACTGTGTGTTGGCATACCGTCAGTTTTATAAAGGAATAACAACGCTGCATGATTGTTGTTATTTCGTCATTAACAATATGTTGGTCACATTAAATGGTTTCATTTTAAGATCTTGGGGGATATTAAATATATGTAAGCATATTGATTTAAAACCTCTTGACGGGGCTGAAGGGTTAAGTGAGTAAATGCAAATATTGATTTCAACAATATTTCCCTGCCGCTGAAAAAGCAAGTAAGTATCATTATAGCAAAACAATTAAAATCCATGTATTGGGCCTTCAACTTTGGAAATCGGTTAACATACGTCGTATGTGGAAAACCACTTTATGTACGATTGTATTTAACATACCCCAGGGATGTGTGAATAAGGCAACGAAATATTATCAAATCGCGTCAAATCGACCGGCTAATGGTTGTACTTGTGAAATGATGTTTATTCTTTTTCGGCAATAATATCCGATTATTTAAATTAATAATATAATTACCGATTTCTGCTAAAATTGTAAATACATAATGACGTTTTGTTGCATAATGTGGTTACTACACGACGATCGACCAAAGCATGTTGATTTGAAAATGTTAATCAATTTTTATTCCATTCATATCGAATTCGCACAGACACGCAAATAAAACATTACATATCAATACAAATGTGTTATATTTACACGTTTAGTACAATTCGATACCAAATTAATAAACAACGATAGTGTTGCTAAAACAAATAGTCAGTGCATAATATTAATCTTTTGTTACGTACAGGTTTCCATGAATTTAATTTCATTTGACATTTGAATAACTAAATATATAGCAAATTCTTTTAATAACAGTGTATATTTTACAATATACAGAACTGAATTCTCAGGATTGTAATGCAAACGCTACGAGTATAAATATATAAGTTACTTATTACGACACAATGTGGTAGACGTTTTCTTTAAAAGTTGTGAAGTAGTCTGAGTCTTATGACTGAAATTCGGTAACTTTATATATCCACCAGTCTATGGGTTGCCGGAATCCGTTCACAAATCGACAAAATGTTGTAAAATATGATCCCAAAGAGGATTTTTACAATATTACCGTGAACTGGTTACATCAACGGTTGTTGCCAATAAATGAACTACAACATGGATACTTATATTCAATTGCCAGATAAGCGATTGTTTATTTTTAAAAAGGCAGTACAAATAATAAATTAATATTACGTCTGGATCTATGAATGGAAAGATTCATACACATATTCTAGGTAACATTTGTTTATCCAAACGCAGTAACTATTGGAATTTAAATCCAAAGACAATTTTTTAAAGAAAAAAATACGTAAACACATTTAACTAAATACATAAGAATTTTGAAACTCAAGAAACATCAGAATAATTTTTTTTATGAACTACCACTATTTTTTTTTGTTTTAGACAGGTGCTCAATATTCCATACATGATTAAACTCCAGTTCAAATCAGTATTGAGCATTTACTGTCGATTTTCCCTTGGTTAAGGTACGAACAAATGCAAATATAGTGGTTTTACAATTATTTTGGGAAGGTTAACAGCAAGCGATGATGAGGTCAACAGCGGTAACCTTTTGTGAGTTCAATGCATTTGAAAACGTTAAATAGATGTCTATTAGTAAAGTATTTTGAAGTATAACTGATCGTCGTTCCGACCTTCTTGAATAAGTTCATGAAATACTCTTTAATCTTAATCAAAAGTTAATTAAACTAAACTTTAAGCACTATATGTGCCAAGACAATACCACGTTCATTATCGTTCAAGAATCAGGTAACGGACACAAGAGCGTTTCAATAAGCTTGAGGCTTTCGATGTAATCGAGCTAAAACAAATGGTAGCACTCTTGTTTTTAACATTGCTCATGAAATATAAGAAAAAAAGACATCCACTTTGACTAATAACCAATTCAAGCAAAACAATTGAGTTATACATAGGTGTGACACAAGTAAAAGTTGTGTATATATTATTTTATTAAACGATTTCTGGACTGTATCGACAGACGATCTTTTTTCAAATAAATATTTTGTTACCCAAATATTTGTTATAAATCATTTAATTATGTATTATTGTGAAATTCTTGTATGTTATGGACGACATTTGATTAACACAACGTCTTGCGATTGGTCACATAATATGTAGTGAGAGAATTTTATCGGAGTGTCAGGAAACGTATTTAGGTATGAGTTGTATAAATAAAAGCATGATAAATCGTGTAGCCATTAACTTATCGGCCTATGGAAACCTCCACTGACAGGAATCTGAAACCGTATCGGCGTGTCACCGCATAGACGTGACGTGTTTGTTTATGTGACAATTGTAAATGTATATACACGACCCCGTCTATGCCATTGAACACTCGCTCCGCACAGACGCTACTAAATAAATGCGTTCTAGCGAGCATGTTTATATTTCGATTAAGTTCTGAATAAAAACTGACATGGATTTATACAATAATATATGCATAACAAGTTTCTTTGTGAAAAAAAAGATCATCTTTTTTTCAACAATTTTATTTAAACGTCAAATATTCGTATGCGGGACTTGAAATAAAATGTGTTTTTATTAAAACAGCAAAGAGTGGATCAACCTCTATATATTATATTCATAGGCGAGCTAATATACAGAAGTTGAATGATGCTTTCGATGGAACTTTAAAAGTCGTGGCTGGCCTGAAACTCAAAGACCGGACGTAAGGTCGATATGATGACGAAACGATAGCCAAGATTATCCGGTACGCAGTTAAAAACGATGTGACTACTGCCAGCCGCACATTCTCGGGGAATGCATTTGCATTCATTAGTTTTGACCACAGGCGCAAGATTTCGACAAACTTAGAGAGAACAACAAAAATATATTTCACACTATATACCAAGCACCTGCCCCTTACAAATTCAGAGTAGAGATTTGAAGTGTGATTTATTATACAATTCTTAATAAATAATTTGAGCTTTGAGAGTGACAATATCGGACGACAGGGGCATGATTTGATCAAACTAAGCGAATGTTATTTGTCAAATAACAAACATCTGTGCCCTGCGGTTTCAGAGAAGATTACCAAAACATATTTCCGAACAGAACATAAATTGAATATATAACGACTTTTAAATGGTACATCGGAAGTCAGGGTATAATAAACATATCAAAATGAGACGTGAAAAAGAATCATACAGTAATAGGTGCACATACTACATTACATAACAAATGGAAGTGGTTATTTTATAAAGACTAAATCCGTAGGAAGTATGTCTGTTGGTATAGGCAGAAAATGTAAGAGATTAAAAATTTAAAAAATCACAAATCAAGGTACTTTGGAGATTTTTCAAATAAAAAATAGCGTTATTAAAAATAAAATATCTTTAGAAGAATTTGCAAGTTTTTTTTATAAACCTTAGTAGCAATATGTCTGATTTGTGTAATACTTAAGCAGAATATTTCTGTTTAAATAATGATTTTAACTTAGAAAATTATGCATTTTCTAAACTTGACGTGCCTATATCTGTTGAAGAGGATAAATATCCAATGAAACATTTAAAATGAATAAATCATCGGGTAGCGATTGTATTTTGAATGAGTATGTTCTTGATATTTTGTCTGCCCATTTATGTGATGTGTTTAACGGTATTTTTTGTATCGTTTTTTTTCCCCGATAAATGGAAAAAATGGTTTATAATCCATTTGTATAAAAAGGTGCAGTTAATGATGTAAATAACTATATAGTAATTACCTTAGTAAGCTGCTTTTCAAAATAATTTACCACGATTTTAAATAAACGCATTGAAACATTTTGCAATGCAAACACAATTATTTCGGACACGCATTTCGGATTAAGAAAAGATTATTCAACTGTTTATGCTATTTTTATATCAATTTTAAAATTATTTAAATGAAAATAAACGTTTGTATGTTATATACGTCGATATGTTAAAATGTTTTAATAGCATTATGGTTGAAAATGTTCAAGTCTGGTTTACAAAGCAAAGTGCTTTAAATAGTGAAGGACATGTATGCAAATGTTAAGTCACGTGTTAAATCATGTTCATCTTATTCAGATTATTTTAGTTATACTGTTGGAATAAGGCAAGGGGAGGTAATGTCCCTGATTGTGCTTTCGTTATTTGTTGAAGACCTTAAAGTTTACCTACAAGATTGCATTAACTCTGGTTTGAATATAAATGATATTGTGTTGATTTTACTATTATTTTCGGATGACATGGGTATTTTAGGTAAGTCACCTGCTGAAGTTCAAACACATTTAGATAGTTTATACTTATACTGCAATTCCTGGGGGTTAAATGTGAACATTGCAAACACAAAAATAATGATATTTCGGAAGAGGGATTGATAAAAAGAATAGAAAGATTGGTATACAATGGTAATGATATTGAAGTTGTTGACAACTTTAACTATAATTTAGGCACTGTATTAAATTATACTGGAGGTTTAAAACTAAACAAGGACCATTTTGTTGCTCAAGCCCTTAAGACCGTGAATACAGTATTGTCTAAATGCAATTAATTTGACACAAAACCGAACATATTTTGCCAGTTGTTTGACTCTTTTGTGGGTTCTATACTAAATTATGCTTCAGAACTATGAGGATTCGCGAAGTACGATGATAAAGAACGTATACATTTAAAATTTTGCAACACTTTCTACAAATGAAAATAAATACATGTAATGTTGCTGTTTATGGAGAATTGTGTAGATATCAATTGCATGTTAATAGATTTGTTAAAATTATTAAATTTTGGTTTAAAGTTATGTACAATTAAAAATATCATAATGCAAACTGTTTACAAACAAGCCTTGAGCGATTGTAATAACGGTTATACAAACTGGGTCTCACATTTCAAGAACATAACTAATTTTGGATTCGGCTATCTATTTGAAAATACGATTTTTTTGCAACTTAATACTTTGATTGGCGAGTTCAAATGTGGACTTGTTAACAATTTTGAACAAGAGTGGTACGGTTAAATGAATAATGGTACTGTATTAGATATGTATAAAGTTTTTTTTAAAGCTGTTTGGAATATGACACATATTTAGATTTACTTCCTAGACGACTGCGAGTAGACGGCAAAATTAACATACACGAAATAAACGTTATTGTTTATGGTGTAATTTCTTGAATTTAGAAGATGAATACCATTTTATATGTATATGCCGATGTTACACTGATTTAAGGAACTAATTATAAGCCGTAAATTTTATATAAACCCAACTGTATATATATTCCACAAGTTATTAGTTTCAAGTGACAAAGCAGTTATTTATAATGCATGTAAATATATCAAAGAAGCTCTTGTGATAAGAAATGCGATTCTTAATTATACTCTTCAATAATTTCATTGCCGCTTTGAAAGTGTATAATTATGTGTTTTTTTAAGTGTATGTTTTAAGTTTTTCATGTTATTTTGTTATTCCTAGTTACGTGACAGAAAATAATATGTATACTTTAGTATGACGACGATGTACTTGTGTATTAGTCTGAATAAACTGTCTGTCAGTCTGTCAGTTACAACAATAATCGCACATTTACTAAATAAAGATGTCAACTTGTTTTAAATGGGTATAAGTATGCTTATATTGATAGAAATACATAGCGCACATTTGTGCGTAGATTAATTATGGCAACACATTTAACACTCAATCATGTCAGTTTCACATTTGTGTAAAAAATGTTAAAATATATTTTAGTTGTTTTAAATGAATGGAGGTCATTGATCGTCTAACAAATATCATATGAATCATTATGCAAACATAATAAATAGCAAATCTCTAATATTAAATGTGAAAACATGTTCACAATATATTTTCAATATCTAAGAATTTAAAGGAAATGGTTAAATGAAATGAATCTTATACGTATAAATTATTATGCGGTTTGGACTTGCCAGGGGGTACACGCTTTAAGCACGCTTTCTGATTACGTTGATTATTTAGTAATAAATAAACAAACAGTAAAATATAAAAACAAACAATCAATCCGCGGAACATAATAACTGAGCTTATCGTACTCGTATTGTTAACAACATTCGATATTGACCTCCTCATAAGAGGACACTCTTTTCCGTAAACAAATAATTTGATACGTTCCTCTTTAGAAAACATTCTCATAGCGATCTTTTTCTAATTCCTTTAGTTTGGTTTATTCCAAAACCACGCAAAGGGCAATTTTTATAACACGAATTAAATTATTTCATCATTTCCACGTATATGGCGTAGATACTCTCTTTTTCTTGAATTTGTTCTGAATAAAAGAGTGAACAATAAAAAATAGGTATATTGTGAAACGCCCTAAACGATATCGAAATTGCGCGTCCGAAATTCTGATAATAAGTTCCGTATAAAACTTTTTAAAGCTGTATTTAAAATTCTAGTAAAGAGCTTGGTCGAAACATAATAGTGTAATATACGGTAATTATTAAGCCTTCGTCCGTCTTTCTGGGTAAACTTTGAATTTAAAATCCTTTTGAAAATATTACCAAAAATAACTATATAAGGAGAAAAAGCAAACCCTGGGGCGGGGAAATTTTTTGACAACTGTGACATGCATACTAGGCAATATGTAACCGAGGACAAACCTGTGGCATATATGCGCAAATTTTGTTTTCGATTTGTCATGACATTCGGGCTGTTTCACATTGATGTATGTTCAGAATAGTTTTTTCTTCTCATTTTTACAGAATAATTATTAACTTACTGAGATGTTTAACCGTTCAAAATGTTTTACACAAAACGTTTTCATTGTCCATTCTTATCTACATATTCTAAATTTTATTTAATGTTTTAAATTCATTCACGTTAAGTTAGACCTATATAATTAATATGGTAAATGCAACTGATCATTTACATTGAATAAAGTACTACTTGAAGATGCAAAATGCTCATAATTAAAAAAGGCAACATGCTTTTTTTGGTTTTTCTCTTGCTTGCGCAGCCGAGTTTCGATTAATTTTCATCACTCTCTTGATTATGTTTATGCAGTTTCATTATTCGTATGAAATTATGAAACTGTTTAGACAAATAACGTTCATAAACATAGTTTTCGTTATAACATTTATCGTTTTAAGCAAGCATTTGAACCTACATATAACTAATTTCAGACAAAAAATACACTAACCGGCAATAAAAACTGATTAAGTAATTCACACGACACATTACATGCTCGTGCACCAAAAGTTCAGTCCATCTGCACCTTATGTGTAAAATAACAGATACAAATAAATACCAGTCGAATGCATGTATTTTGTTAAAAACTATCCCCCCCACCCTGTTACAAAATTGGCTCATGTTTGACTTATTCAGAGGTCGATTTCCGAGGTCACGTCTTGTTTTGTATGAAAACTATATGCAAAATATGTGAAATACACGCATTCAGAGGGATGTTAACTCATACCTCTGAAACAATATTACTCCAATTTAAAGTGTACTACACTAAATTCCCGATTTTGATAGTTCGGACTGCACTGGCTTATCTGTGACAACACTTGCATTTAGCCCCATTTATCCAAATTAAGGATAATTTCTATGTCCTATAAATGTTCAGATCATGTACTCACGCTCTTTGCAGAGAGGCCCACTGTATCCAGGCTTGCACGAGTCCTGACACTGGCCATTGACCGGGGAGCAAACACCCACATTGCAGTAACCACACGTCTGCTCACAGTTGTTGCCAAACGTACCATCAGTGCAGGCTTGCAACAGGAAACGATACAATTTACGCATTGCGTCAACTTATAGCTTTCTTAGCATACACATATACTTTGTGATCGGCTATTGTGGCCATCAATAAACGATGGGACTTTTATGTGATTGCTAAATTATCAATATCAAAGAATAGATAATTACATCAAGCAAAGCATTTTTTCTGATTGCAATTTTTAAAATTCTGACAAAATTGCTGACCTTCTGTTTTGAGTTTACACAATAGATTTGATCAGCAAATCAATGTATAATGAAAAACTAACCGTTTGTACTGATCACAGTGGTTAAATTAAGATCAAGGCTTTTGAGATCTGAAGATCTTAAAGACTTGAGATTGTCGATATATCTAAACTGTGTTATACAAGACAAAGGCACTTAGGCGCTCCTCTGGGACCCCACGAAACTAGAATCAAATTAATAGGGAGTTAAAAAGTTTTAACTATTGACATTGATACAAACGAAAAACTTCCAGTTCTTTCTGCAGTAATGCTTTTCAATGGACCAGAATCATGTTTGAACGATGAACATACATAATAAAATCGAATGCTCCAACACAAGGTTTCACTTTAACCATGTAAAAAAATGAACTACACCATTGCGTCCATGTTCTTCATTGGATCGAAAACATTTTGGAATTTTGATGAGATATCATTAGAACATGTTTCATAATGATTTGAATAAAAATGAAAGTTTCACCGTAACCATATGAGCAAACGTACCCCGTTTCATTGTACCCGTGTTTACAACGAACTGGAACCACATTGTTACCAAGCTGAGGTATTTTAAGATTACATTTTGTTAGAAAGTTTTATTACGATTTGGCTGAAAAAGTATTCACAAGCCTTTTTTTCTAATTATACCTAGTTACCTGGTGTTTTACACAACGTAACCTACAGAGCTCGAAACGAGATCTCACACACTTGCTAAATGTGGGTATGAAATCAATTTTTCATGTATTGTTTTGTTGTGCTGCTTGGAAAAACATGCAATATATCTGCCATGATACATCTCATTTAATGTTTGAGTGTGAAACAGCATTTTAGTCACAGTTTAATTTGAATATTTCAAATAAATTACAAACATTTAAATTATAATAATTTTCCATAAACTATAACTAAAAAAATTTCATCAATGTATATGTATTTATTTAAGGACCGAGAACACGAATATTGATTTTTGGTTCATTTATCTTACATTGAAAACACTCCATAGTTAAAAAAAGAAATCACCAGTAAGTGGGCTTTACAAATGATGCTGCATCGACAAATTACTATGTAGACTATAACTAAGGTTTGAACTTCATACGAAATAAAAGGTCTGTAACATGAACTGGCGGAAATGTTGTTCTATAAACCGGTACCATATTTTAACTCAGCCTAGAAATCATTACAAATTATTGTTTGAGAAAGCTTCAATTCATTGTCATAGTAAACTATATTAAGAAACCGAAGTAACAAAGTTTCAAACGTGGCCGAGATATAATTGGGACAAAATGTATAACATAGTTTCTCGAATGCCCGGCAATACATATGACCTCAGAGAGTTCAGAATGTTAATGTTGATGGTAAACGGCGGATAAAGCAGGACGCACAAAATATGATCACAAAACTCACATTGGGCACAGGGCTTATAATTAGAATTGGTTATGTGGGATGAAATATAATTTATGGGGTCTTACTAGCCCTACTAAAAGCACAGTCTCAAAATCCTGCAGTCTGAAGGTTTTTGAGGCTACTTCATGCACTCTACTCAGTCATCATTTTAACCATACAATCTATGGACAATACTACACAAAACATCATTAGGTAATAAACATAAAGGTAAAAGAAAAGTACGAATTAAATTTGATATGTCCACACTTTGTAAACTTTGTTTCAAGTTGTACGCAATTTTTATAAAAATACAAACATACGTCTTTGAAACAAGGATCACAACCCCATTTAGATCTGGCAATGCAAGCAAAAACATTCCTATTAGTTCGGCGAAATGCGTCATAAACCCGTACTTAGGGTGTATGGTAATGGATTTTCGGTTGGGAACATATCCCCAATCAATAATCTCAATGATACGGGTCTTGTATCATAGACGGTCCTGAAATATCCAGAATGGCGTCCAAGATTGACGCTATTTCAGTATGTTGACATATACGGTTATATAATCATGCCTTTATCCATTTTGAGCATCTTTCAAACCTCAAATATACTGATTTCATTATGCTTTATAGTTTGGGCGTGAATTGATCAAAACAAAATTACAGATCAAACACAAAACGACTACACATATGGTCGCTTATGCAAATTATTGCAGTTAAAATTCAGTCACAATCCATTGGAACGGAATTTCATGCTATACAATCTGGAATAAATGTATTGCTGACATTTCGTAAGGAACATTAACGAGTTTCAACAATAAATCTCTTAAATGTATGATTTTACCTATACATGAAGGGATTAAAGAAAACGAAAATAAGAAGTTATATTTAACATACACATGTTTTTCATAAAACATTGTACACTAGCAGCAAACAACATGTACATATATTCGTTAAGCTCAACTGATTAACATTTTTATTTTATTTACATCGGATAAGCATGGACTACACAATTACATTCATTATAATTATTATGTTCCGAATATAGTAAAACAACAGTTTACAAAACAATTATTGTTCCTGCCGAAAATTTGAAACAGAAATAATATGGATGAGTTTTTATTAAGCTCATTCAGTAAATGTTCAGTAAATGGTAAGACAAACACCATCATATAGTGGTTTATATCCCACAACATTTCATTACCCAACAGTCTTGCTGAGAAGGAAACAGGATGGTTCATCCAGGGGTATGGGAAGCGCTCATGCACATGTGTGCGTGCGCGCGCTCGCGCGCGTGTGTGTCTGTGGCGGGACAGTTTCAGGATGTGAAACGATGTCTCGCCAGTGTGCACTATCTGTTTTGTAGGGTCAGAGGGAACGATTATGGCTAATATTGTGATGAAAGAGCTAATTGAGTCAACAGTCTCGAAATTCTTACATGGGAAAAATATCCACAATATGCACGGACATAAATACTAAAGACAATAAGAAGTTTTGCGCAAGGTATTAACTGAAAATAATTTACATTCATTTGATGACCTAAAGATGTATCTTAAGAACAAGCTGCTGCCAGTCGTACATGTAACTTGTTGGTTGATTATTTTGTTTAAGGCCGTATTCCTTAAACGTATGTATCTACTAGCAGAAAGAAATGGTGAAAAAAGTTGTGTCTAGAAAGCACATTAGTTTGGCATACACCGAAGTGTTTGACATAAATCTGATTTATGCAACAGTGATCGGCCTACAATATAGAAACGTTGACATTCACTATATACTAATCTATGAATTGGGCCCAGTACCTAATGCTATGCTTACTGAAAAAGGGGAACCTCATAATCGGAAGCTAAATAGACTATTCAAGGTAGAAGTGTCTGAACGACACTTTGATAAGTATACCCTATGTTCAGTAATAGATTGATCTGCTTTCCTGACTGTAATTCACTGCCCTATAGACGGACAAATACGTGACCAGATTTACATTTTTAAGACTTAAGAAAGGCAAAAACTGAGGGAATATGTTTTATACTTTGATTTTGACCGATAAACTAAGAGTTCAGCACCAATAGTTTGGCGAGGTCAAGTAGACAATCCGTTGTTTTAAGGTTGAACAAACTAAAAGTTTTACCATCACAGAATGTAATACTAGGTGTCAGAAAGAACAAACAACATATGATCTCTCTGATTTGAAACGCGGTATGCATGAATACAGAATTCTATATCTTGTGCACTCAAACACACAAGTTATTCGTTACGCGAAATCATGATACTGAAATATATGAAAATGTCAGAATCAATCGAACCGTCTTAAACACATTCCATGAAGAAACTGACGCTATCATTATAAGGGAAATAGTTGATGCTGTAGACACGAAACACATTGGCTTTTTAGTGGTAGCTGATGATACAGGCGTGTGTGTTTTGTTGTCTCATTTTTATTGTTGTTCTTAAACTCTCGTTATTGACCATCATTAAATCCCTAGTTAGGTAGAGTGTGGCTGTAGAAATTCGTAGGGGTAAAGTTACTAAAATGCTGAACGCAAGCAAATCTTAACATACTACTCGGCGATATGGCTGTTAATATGAATGTCTTTGTGAAGGAATAGACAAGGGACAGCCCCACTTATGTTCATATCAGTGATGTATAGTACTACCCTCATCACAATTGTTGCCTTGCCAGCCCGGTGAGCATTTACAAGTATAAGTCTGACAAACCAGTTGAATATAATAATTATGTTCTGTGTACGGGTATATTTATGTTTACACATACCTTGATCACAGTTTTTTCCCTGCCAGCCGGGTGAACACATGCACGAATACTCGTTCTGAAGATTGTTGCATGTCGCTCCGTACTTACAAGGGTTCAGGGCACATTCGTCGACATCTTAAGATAAATAGGTATATTAACGGCATTGATACATGTTGTGACGTAACGAGTTAAATAATTTATTAAATTTAAGCATACAACATAGTATACGCATTAGAAAATTATAAACAACAGAAATTGGCTAAAATTTCTACTATAAGCAATATCTTACATACAAAGAGACCAGCTTATTAATGAATAAGCGAATACATGCTTCTAAACGATATCAGATGACCAACACAGATGGTAATAATAAATAACGTCAAAACCTTCCAGAATTACACACCAAGTTAATTAATCATTGATTATTATGGCAAGCGGTTCGACGCATAATCCCAAGAAACTAGGTTTCTCATGAGAACCTAGGTTCTCAGAATGAGAACCTAGGTTTTCAGAATGAGAACCTAGGTTCTCGCTTGAAGATTGCACATGGCGTCAAGAACCCAAGTTTTCAATTGAGAACCTAGGTTTTCATGAGAACCTAGGTTCTCATTTGAAAACCTAGGTTTTCACGAGAACCTAGGTTCTCATGAACAACCTAGTTTCTTGGAATAATGCGTCGAACTGCTTGCCATATCCGTGGTTTTCATTTGGGAACCATAGGTTCTCTGAGAACCTAGGCTCTCTGAGAACCTAGGTTTTCAGAGAACCTAGGTTCTCATGAGAAACTAGGTTCTCATTATGAGAACCAAGGTTCTCATGAGAACCTAGGTTCTTTGAAAACCTAGGTTCTCTGAGAACCTAGGTTCTCTGAAAACCTAGGTTCTGTGAGAACCTAGGTTTTCAGAGAACCTAGGTTTTCAGAGAACCTAGGTTTTCAGAATTACGCGTCGGACGGCGTAAACTTGCTCGTTTGGAATACGGGACACATATTATTCAGGGCGCAGGATCAATGGGGTTCACATATGATTACACACGGGCTGGACAGAATGAAAACACGCCGTTAAGAACTTTATTTTTGCAGATATCTCAAGTTATTGAAATATGTTTGCAAAGTCTTTAGCGCATAAGTTTTTTTTGCAGTGTTGCCGATATCTTACGATTGAATAATAAATTATTACACATAATCAATAGAGATAAAACTTGTATTTTATACCATAATGATTGCTTCCTACATGTAGGTCACAGACATACTTAAAATAGAAAACTGTACCGTACAGTCGTTTGAGGCCCGAACAAGGGAACTGAATATTTGAAACTCATTTAATGCTGTAACAATGTATTATGTAACGATTGATCTGAATTTTTAGTCTCAAAATAATATTTACAATTAAAGATTTATTTCATAAACAGTTCAATTTTTTATTAATGTGTTCAGACCAATGTCGACCGATTACTTTACTATTTCCATTCCTTAAGAACACCCATGCACGGAAACATGAACAAGAGGCAGTCACCGACGGCTAATGCCCGTTGTCATAAATATTCAACAGATAAGTTTCGTAGAATATTACTGAGCATTGTCTGAACATTGTTCAGAAAATGCTCTTGGGGAGAAACATTCACGGTTCAACGCCTATTTCTATTCATTTTACACATATGCCGCTAGCGTGTACCAAGCAATGGGAGACAACTGGAGGTTAATTATGGCAAGCGGTTCGACGCATAATCCCAAGAAACTAGGTTTCTCATGAGAACCTAGGTTCTCATGAGAACCTAGGTTCTCATGAGATTCTAGGTTTATGAAATCCCAAGAAACCAGGTTTCTCACGAGAACCTAGGTTCTCGTGAGAACCTAGGTTCTCGTGAAAACCTAGGTTCTCATGAGAACCAAGGTTTATGAAATCCCAAGAAACCAGGTTTCTCATGAGAACCAAGGTTTTCATGAGAACCTAGGTTCTCATTTGAAAACCTTGGTTTACGCTTGAGAACCTAGGTTCTCATGAGAAACTAGGTTTTTCATGAGAACCTAGGTTCTCATAGACACAAAGAACTTAGGTTCTCATGAGAACCTAGGTTCTCATTCTGAGAACTTAAGTTCTCGTTTGGTATCCTAGGTTTTCACAAGAACCTAGGTTCTCATTTGAAAACCTAGGTTCTCATGAGAACCGAGGTTCTCATTCTGAGAACCTAGGTTCTCATGAGAAACCTAGTTTCTTGGGATTATGCGTCGAACCGCTTGCCATAGATTATCACGTTAATTAAACACGTCTTGTGGCATGCAACCTGCACATTAAATGTGTATTTCATGTAAAGAGCGGACTTCCTTATTTGTCTATCAGATACTACCTTTGGGCACGTGCTTTTGCACGAGATCCCGTCGGAAATCGTATACGTCAGCAGTGGGTGTATCAATTTATATTAATACACTGTTCGTCAGTAGAAGTTAGTAAGAGAGAGCAAGAGACTGTCGATCATTACGGTCACACACTTTGTTATTGACATGGGGCCAATAGGCCTTTACATTTAACCTACAGTTTAGAATATTTTACGAACATCGGAAACGTTGTTAAACGTTGTTGTGTTAAATCGATAGAAATAAATCTTTATGAACATTGAAAAGGACTTGTGTATGTTTATGATTATGTGTGTCAAAGATTATGTCACAATGTATATTGTGTATGTTAATTAAATCAGTATATGCGAAGAATGTATTAATAATGAAGTTAAAATTAAAAAATGTTCAATGTTCATATTTTACATATTGGCGGTAATTTTTGTTTGACTTTACACACGTAATACAAGATTATATACTATTTAGTTAATTTCGGAGAAGATGATCAGTGTATTATTAACAAATGTAGAGTCAGTGGTAAGACAAACAACATCACCAAGTATGTTTCATTCCCGTACCATTTCATTACCCTACAGACCTTAAATTGTAAAATTGAAATTGTTGATATAATGACTGAATGCAAGCAACTCTTAACATACTAGTAGGCGATATGACTGTTTGTATAAGTGTCTTTGTGAATGAATAGACAAGGTTTATCTCAGCATGGTACGGAAAACCTGATACAGAGAAAATGTTTGCCACAAGAAAACACGTTTTTACAGCCATGGTAAGCAAGTAGGATAACACTATGCAATCGCTAGAAAACCCGGCCTCGGATTTATGTTATGAAAATATGAAACGCGCCCATATACAGACGTGTTTATGGAAACGTTGGCATGAAAGACAAAATAGTTTAAATAAACAAATATTAACACAAGAATATCACAATATGCTTCACAGCTGACAGGATAAGATCAACTGGTACATATACAACTTGATCGTAAAAAACAAGTGTTAAATAATACGTATTATGGTATTTCAATTGATATTTAATTTGCTTCATGACATAACACCGCTATATGCTCTACTAGAATAAATAATATATTCGTAAAATGTGCTTTATACAAAGATATAAATTGTATCGTATAGTCAGGATCAGGGCGATATGATCATGTGATATTATTCTCAGCAAATGTTATATTGAAATTCATGATATCAGACACTATTTAACACTTTAGTTCTAATAAAGTTGTATTATTTGTACATTTTCGTTTTACATAAGCCAAATTTGGATAAGATGTTGGTTTACGCAGAAAATTTTGAGGATCTATTTTTATTCTGGCAGCCATTTCGGACGCCATTTTCCTAAGTTTTAAAATGTAGTTTGCATTCCGTAATTCATGTATAAAATGTATAACAATATCAAAATGATATCATGATAGATAACATAATGTATTTCTATATTTAAAACCAAAAATGATATTATAAGTATATATGAAATATATTCTGCTGTGAAATGACAGTACCATTAGCAAACCCATTGCTTAGAAATAAAAATATATAATAGTTATAAATTAGGCAACTCGCGTACAGGCTGATTATCCAAATGCTTTATAATATATTGTCAAAGAAAAATAGCTGAACTGGATCGAAACAAGTATGCTTATTTTCAAGCGATTTATAGCCATACCCTGATCACAGTTGTTGCCGTTCCAGCCCGGTAAGCATGTGCATGAGTACGCATTTCGAAGATTGGTGCACGTGGCCCCGTTCTTGCATGGGGAAGGTGCGCATTCGTTTATATCTGAAATAACGCTTTAATTAACTTTATTCTTATTGAACGTATGGCAAACATATTCAATTAGCAAAACGTGTCTAAAGGCTTTGTTCGTTTCGAAAATGAGAAACAGAGAGACGACGTTGAACATAAAGGTAGCCTGTGCATTTGTCTTGACTTAACAATATTCACCGATACATGATACTCATTATTAAACGAATATATTAACTTGTAAAACTGAATACAATTCGCAATGCCATTGATCGGCAATGACACTATCTAATAAGAAGAAATTAGGCCACTAATTTACAGACTGAATATATAATAGCTTTGCTACATCTTGTCAAAGGAAAGTAGCTAAAATGGAAATCACCGACTATGTCCATATCAGTGATGATTAGTCCTACCCTTATCACAGTTGTTGCCTTGCCAGCCCGGTGAGCATGTACATGTATAGGCGTTCTGAAGATAAGTGCACATGGCGTCGTTCTTACACGGCACATGTTCGCATTCGTTTATATATGTACAATACAAACACCTCACATCAATCTCACAAATAATCAGCGTGGTTACAATATTTGTTTAGCACAAACCGTATTTACACACATGATAATATGTGCATACCTTTGCCTTGTTCGCGTCTAACGCAGATATTACACCCGAATACATAGGTTTAGCGCAGATTTTACACCCGAATACACAGGTTTAACGCAGATTTCACACCCGAATGCACAGGTTTAACGCATATTTCACTCTCGAATATACAGGTTTGACGCAGACTTTACAACCGAATAGAGATGTTGGGAAGTGTTTGACCTGTCATTTCGGGAGCTTTGTCCATGCATAAGTCCGACAAACCAGTTGAATGTGATAATTATGTTCTGTGTTCTGGTATATTTATGTTTACACCTACCTTGATCACAGTTTTTTCCCTGCCAGCCGGGTGAACACACGCACGAATACTCGTTCTGAAGATTTTTGCACGTCGCTCCGTACTTACAAGGGTTCAGGGCACATTTGTTGACATCTTATGATAAATAGGTATATTAACGGCATTGATACATGTATATTGTGTATGTTTATTACATCGGTATATGCGAAGAATGCATTAATAATGAAGTTAAAATGAAACGTGTTCAATCTTCATATTTAACATATTGGCGGTATTTTTCTTTGACTTTACACACGTAATACAAGATTATATACGATTTAATTAATTGCGGAGAAGATGATAAGTGTATTATTAACAAAGGTAGAGTCAGTGGTAAGACAAACAACAACACCAAGTATTTTACATTCCCGTACCATTTCATTACCCTTCAGACCTGGAGGTTGTAAAACTGAAATTGTGGATATTTGTGTCAATTACAAAATACAAGTGTGATCATGCTAAACAGGAAACAGGATGTTTTATCAAAGCGCTTAGGCGAGCGCGCATGAATGTGTGTGTGTGTGTGTTGCGGGCAGTTTCAGACTGTAATATTACGTATCGGTAATGTTCAAGTTCTGATGAGATGTGTATGTGGGTCAGTGAAAACGATCATGGTTTACTAGTGGGATGAAAGAGCTGGTTGAGTTAACCGTCTCTAAATCCTTAAATGGGAAAAATATTCACAGAATGTACGGACATTAAGAATACTGACAAGATTTATTAGGATGCAAATTAATGTCCACTAAACTGCTACTACTTATTTCTCTCAGATCTTCCTTCCAACCTAATGCACATATGCAAGGTATTCACTTAAATAATAGTCGGGTGTCACGATACGCTCACCTTACAATACGATACGTATCGCGGTACAGTGTGTACGATACAATACGTATCGCGATACGTATCGTCAGATGGAAACAACATACACACCATTTAAAACCATTTTTCAATTTTATTTAAAGACCTCTACATATGTGTCATACAATATTATTATTTACAAATCTAAAACTTTGATTAAATATGAAGACGAAATTATGATTATGTTTGAAACATACGGGCTGCTTTAAGTTTCTTTTACTGCGATAGATTATTTAAGGTAACAATAAAACGTGTTTACTAACTAGTCAAACTGGCTTGCGCAATCTTTGCTTGTGCGGTAACAAAACTCCAAGCGCAATTCTTAGAACCAGTCAAATATTGCACATTGTTTCGTGATGTAGAAGTCACAGCACATTTTTGAGTGGTTGAAATTTAATTTTAATGGTTTCAAAGAATTTGCGAAATTCTAAGCGGAATCACAAAATTACACCTCCTGCTTAGGAAATTCGAAGCGACTAAAGTCTTGATATAAAGAAAATGTTTATACGAAATAAACGCCTACCACTTTCTTACTGATAACACAAAATTCTTTCATATTTTTTATAAGAAGCTCGCTGGAGATGATTTCAATTAAACTTCCGCCATTTTTTGGGCGATTTACAGTTACTTCCCTTGAAATGCGTCATGGAAAATGACGTACCGTACCGTACCGTACGGACTCGGAGGCGTATCGTGAACCGTACCGAGGGAAGACTATTACGATATACCGTCCCACGGAGTACCGTGACACCATTATATACATGCCATGATCTAATAATTTATCTTAGCACACTAGCTTCTATCAGTCGTGCGTCTAAATTGTGGGTTGACTGTTTGATGAGGACAGTATTCCTTATAATTATGTATCTTCGAGCAGAATGATTGACCGCTGCACTTGAGCAGAATGATTGACCGCTGCACTTGGTTTCAGTTAAGTTGATGTGACCCTTTTTCTTTTTCGCTACAAAACTAAAACAAACGTGCAGTTTGTCATCTATTATATTAGTTCAATGGAGAAAATACGTGGTATGGTACAAGACACAATTTTAAAGGTAGAGCATTTTCATGAGACATGTTCCAAGGGTATGGAAGGCCATAAGGAGCGACATGTTCAAAGAAACAACTATTAGGTGATATCGCCATGGTAATGAAAGGATAAGAAAGTCAACTCTTATACCTCAAACTATCATGGTATGCAGTTTTAGCTTGCATGTTTCCAGCAGGATGGATAAAGATCTCAAAGACATTAGCGGTACCAGTTTAGTGGACCTAAATAAGCAACACAGAGAACAAAAGCAGGTGAGGATTAGGGCAGATGCTAAGGATAAAGCAAGATGTCGGAGAAAATTGACATAATGTATAGATCCGTTAGATTCAAAGCAAGCATCCACCCGGTTTTGTGAACAATCCGACTCGCACAATAGCATCAAAGTCTGCTAGTGTTGATCAGGCAATAGATATTGGTAAACCCAAACGACATAGTTTAAAAACTTATTGTCGGAAAATGTTTAGGCCAATTTCTCACTATTAAACCCTTAGCTTAAGTTTCATAAAAAACAAATTATAGTAAGATAGAATCTGTATCGAATGGCAAGTATACAGGTGAAATGTTATTGTTTTCCTATACTATGCCAATGCTTTATTGAAATTCATATTATTAGACACTTATTAAACACAATGATTATTAAAATGTGCTACTTTATTTGTATAAAATGTGGATGCTTATTATTATTGTGCACAATTTTAGCATAATCTAAGTTTAAGAAGCAAGTTTTAAGCAGCATTCTTGAGTCTGTCAGCCATTACTAACGCTATCTTCATCCTTTTATTTAAATAGTTTCATTCCTTTATTCATGTTTAACATGCATATCTCTATCAAAATGACATCATAATACATCACATAATGCATTTCTATGCGTTAAACCAAATATGACTCAAAAGGACCGCCATCTTGGACGCCATTTTGAATATCTCAAACCATCAATTATGCCAGCCCGGCATCATTTTGATTCTTCTTCAGAAACATGTCCCCTTACAAAAAATATTTACTATACACCGCAATAGCAGGGCTAGTGGAAAATGGCCGCTGTTCTACCGGATTATATTTTATATGAACTGTCCGAAATTTCTTCGCACTATTTTGTAACTGGGAATTGTATTTAAATGCTTACATTAGTGTTATAGAGTGTTATTAGAATTTTTCCGAAATAACTTATGATCTTTTCAAACACAAATCTTATGTGTAAATGCAACTACAAGTCTTTTCTCATACAGGTAAAAATTATATTATACACAATTTTTCATGTCACCACCTATTTCGAATTAAACACAAAAATATACGAAAAACATACAAAAGCCATTGCCGAAAGTATAAGTTGGGTATAATTTATCTTAAGATTTGATGTATTGTTTGACATACGATGCCGACAGCGGTATTTTTCTATTTCACATGTGTTTTATCGTAAAATGATATGAGTGCGTGTGGTATTGTTCTCGTTTAATTACAACTCGACAACGAGTTTAAATGTATACTGAATTCAACGTTCACATTTTTTAAATTTGCCGACAGTAAAGGCATATCATAGCAAACAAGCATTGGTCTGCATGTAAGCACCTCACTTGGTAGATCACGCTTCACGCTTCTTTACAATAATGATGGCACACATGAGTAATCACCTGACATTTAAAATTGTCTACAAAACAACCTACTAATTACATTATATAACATAAATACGTGGATACCCAAATATGCATGTTTACTTTTGTCAAAAAATCATACATTTCAAAAAAGGTGGAACACTAGCATACTCAGTGCTAAATTCAATAGAATTCATGCATTTGGGAAAATGAAACCGACACTTTCAAATTATCATCGTTATAAAGAAAACGCACAGATGAACATATTGTATTTGTACACGCTATTTCGCTCACATCATTCATGGAAAGCATCATGTTGCTTTTCCATAAAATATTCTGTCAGAATATGCATTACATTTTAGTCGCGCTCTTATGCACAGGATTAACTGGGACGATACTTTACATATATGCATTAAACCCGGTTTTGCAAGCGCTCCGCTTATTTATCGTAAGACTCTTCTCCAATGTTCTGCTCGAGTAAAGCGCTTAACAGGAACACCATTTACAATAAACCAACAAATCTTAAACACAATATTTGGTAAACCTCATGTAATGTTAACAAAGTTCCGTTGTTATTCCATCAAATTAATTTTATCTACTGGAAAAGTGACAGCTACTGAAATTACAATTTTTTTCTTTCCTTTATATCATAATAAGGCTCAAGGATTGTACTTCTTTCGTGTGCGTGTACAGTTGTTTAACAATTTTAACAATTTTACAAATTGATTACAACTTATTTATTTTGCCATAATTGAAAATGTACTCCATTTTGGGACACCAGGTGTACAAGTCAACCATAAATGTATAGGAATAAATGTTTATTCACGTACTCATGATCGATAGTTAAACACGAGCACCGCCTTGCGGGTGCAGACCGCTCATCTATTTTCTTTTTAAAGGTGAAGGGACTTTCATTTTCAATCACAAAGGAGGGAGGGGTGGAGTGCAGAGAGGTGTTTAGTGTGTGGGTGTGGACATTTATTACATTATCTTCCAAAAATACGGAAAGAAATGCAAAAAAAATCGGTGGGGGGTGGGTGGGTGGGTGGGGGATTCTTGGGTGCGACGGTATTTCAAACATAAAATAATAAAAATAAATATTTGTGTTTTTTAACCGTTTCAAAAAAAATAATTGGGGAGGTGGGGTGGGGTGGGGTAGGGGGGGGTGTATAGTGTTAGGGTGTGGTGATCATTTGTGAGATGATCTTAAAAAAAATTTAGGGGGGGGATTCGGGGGGGGGGGTAGGGGGGATGGGGTGGGGGGGATTCTTGGGTGCGATGGTTTGGACGGTATTTCAAACATAAAATAATAAAAATAAATATTTGTGTTTTTTAACCGTTTCAAAAAAAAATTAGGGGGGGGGGGGTGGGGTCGTGGGGGGGGGGGGTATAGTGTGAGGGTGTGGTGGTCATTTGTGAGATGATCTTAAAAAAAAATTAGGGGGGGGGATTCGGAGGTGGGGGAGGGGGGAGGGCACGGGGGATGGTTTGGGTGGAGTCATTTGTGGTATGTCAGGTAAGAGTTTTTTTGTCAAAGTATCAATCAAATCTAATCATAAATAAAGAATTTATGGCAATTTAAGCAAAATTTAATAATTTGACCTTGAGAGTCAAGGTCATTCAAAGGTCAAGGTAAAATTCAACTTGCCAGGTACAGTAACCTCATGATAGCATGAAAGTATTTGAAGTTTGAAAGCAATAGCCTTGATACTTTAGCAGTAAAGTGGATTGAAACATAAAATTTAACCATATATTCAAAGTTACTAAGTCAAAAAAGGGCCATTATTCTGTAAAAATGACAACCAGAGTTATGCAACTTGTCCTTTTACTGTTCCCTTATGATAGTTTGCGAGTGTTCCAAGTATGAAAGCAATATCTATGATACATTAGGGGTAAAGTGGACCAAAACACAAAACTTAACTAAATTTTCAATTTTCTAAATATAAAGGGCCCATAATTCCGTCCAAATGCCAGTCAGAGTTACATAACTTTGCCTGCACAGTCCCCTAATGATAGTTAATAAGTGTTGCAAGTATGAAAGCAATAGCTTTGATACTGTAGGAATAAAGTGGACATAAACACAAACTTTAACTAAATTTTCAATTTTGTAAGTATAAAAAGGGCACATAATTCTGTCAAAATGCCAGTCAGAGTTACATTACTTTGCCTGCACAGTCCCCTTATGATAGTTAGTAAGTGTTGAAAGTATGAAAGCAATAGCTTTGATACTAAAGGAATAAAATGGACCTAAACACAAAACTTAACCAAAATTTTCAATTTTCTAAGTATAAAAAGGGCACATAATTTTGTCAAAATGCACGCCAGAGTTATCTTACTTTGCCTGCCCAGTCCCCTCATGATAGTAAGTAAGTGTACCAAGTTTGAATGCAATAGCATTGATACTTTCTGAGAAAAGTGGACCTAAACGCAAAACTTAACCGGACGCCGACGCCGACGCCGACGCCAAGGTGATGACAATAGCTCATTTTTTTTCAAATTCGATGAGCTAATAAAACGGTTGTTTTGTATATGTACAGCGTTCTTGATTTTCTGTATGAAGCCTCGCCTATATTTTACGTTTTTTAATAGTGAGGTGTAACCTTCCTCTTGTTCTTTATTTTACTTTCCTTGTGTCACATGACTTGATCAGGTGGTCAGTTACAAGAAAAGTTTAAATATTGAAAGACGTTTTCAGTCTTTGTTTTGTCGTTCTTTCATGACACATGTTTGAAATAAGATGCGTTGATGATAAGGTATGGTTCTTTGTCTATTGATGTTTGTAGTAAACTGCATTTTAAATTGTTTTGTATTTCTGGAATGATGTCACTTGTTTGTAAGTTAAGTTACATGTTTTTGCGACTGCAGAAATAGCGGCTCAATGGTTCTTTCTTCTTATCTTTATTTTTAAACCAGTTAAACTAAATGGCACTAAATAATGTTTGCATGTAATTAATTTACAGCAGCCGCACATGTAGGTGTGTAAGTGAGAGAAGGATTGAAGGAAGAGGTGTTCGATTCTCTCAATCGGTAATGTATTATGTATTGTATTATGTATTGTATGTGATTAATGTTGATGTTCATGCAATGTCATTGTGTATGTTTTGTCATGTCTTACCTTGTTTTATATGTGTGTATTACTTTTTGATGCTTTGTTAGGTTAATTATAAAGTTTGCCACTAGAATGTCAATTGAAACAATTTATTTTGCATTTAGTAAATGTGATTAATATGTATTCTCTTATTTCAGCGTTTATGTGATTTATATTATGTATTAGTATATTATTATTATTCATTTCAGATACCTATAAAGGCTATCACTGATTCAATTAAATATTGGAATCGATACGGCTGTAACTCAACAATAAAGAACCCCTGAGAAACCCTAAACTGTCGTTGTTCTGTGAAAACCGTATAGAGTTACATTAACAATTGTAGAATATCTTATTTCGTTTGTATTTTATCGAACAATAAAACACAATTTATATATTTTGAATTATAGAACATAAACCTAAACTATTAAGATGATTAAGTTAAGCTCAATTTATGAAAATCCCCAGTAAGGTACTGTCAGAAACAAATACCTAAACATGTTTGAACGTGGCTTTATTAATAGCAAATGTACTTTGCAATAAGTCAGCTTATTAAAATCATTCAAATGCTTATATAAGTGGTTAAATTGGCATTTGAAGTAATTAACGATTTAATTTTATAAGCAAGGTTATCATTCAATTTGAAGTCCATAAATGAATCTGACCAAATACACTTCATTCCAGACAAAGAGCAATTTATTTTTGTTTTTCATATGTGAACACGGGTCTCATAGTTGACTCCCAGTTCACATCTAACTGCTGGATGACAATACAAACATAAAAGTAAAAACAACTTATATAACGTTTGCATCAATAAACTGTATGACCTGTTTATTTTCATTATGTCCTTAAAAGGGCCTTTTCACAGATTTTGGCATTTTTTAAACTTATTCATTAAATGCTTTATATTGATAAATGTAAACATTGGATCGTAAAAGCTCCAGTAAAAAATCAAGAAAAAAATTAAAAAAAGGAAAAGAACATTGCCCGCAGCAGGTTTCGAACCAGTGACCTCTGGAGTCCTGCCAGAGTCCTGAAGTAAAAACGCTCTAGCCTACTAAGCTATTCCGCCGAGTACACACTCTGACGTATTTTATACCTTATATAAGCAATCTTCGTAGTTTCACAAAATTTAACGACAAAAACAGAACATTCCAAATTATTCAATCGTTTCGCGTTGCAACGCTTTATAATTTTTAGGTTTTAAAATCGTCAAAAGATGCATATAATGGCTATATTAGAGCATGGTTAATGTTCAGTATTACTGTTTCCTCACAAATATCATAACTAAAACGAAAACTTACGAATCTGAAACAACTTTTTTCAATTTTGTCAATTTACCAAAGCGTGAAAAGATCCCTTTAACATAAACAAAATTGTCAATATGTCTTTGCCGTGTTATCACTACTTCATAACCTAAAGCACACCAGAGGCCCTCAGGCAACCATAATAAGTTCATATCTTTGGTATTGTTCTTACAAACATCAAACCAACAAGCGTTATGAACTGTTGTGTCATGTGGTCATTTGTGCTTGAATGCTTATAAGCTTAATCCTTTGACAAATTGTTACTTTTAATGTATCTATTAAGGATTGAACCCACGTTGTGCCTAGAGTGCTATTAGGGTGGCAGACGTCAATGCGTATGACATAAATCTGATTTATGCAAGAGTGATTGACTTACAAATAGTACCAGTGAATTTGACATTTACTATATACTATATACTAAGCAAAGAATAAGCTCAAGTACCTACTGCTATGCTTACTGAAACACGGGTATCTCATAACCGGTTGCTTAAGAGACTATTAAAAGTATAAACGAAACATTGATAATTAGACCCCATGTTTAGAAATAGATTGATCCGCTTACCTTTATGTTATTCACAGGCCAATAGACGAAAATATACATGACTACATTGACAATTTTCTTGACACAAACTGAGGACATATGTTTTCTACTTTTTTTTAACTGATACATGGAGTTCAGCAAAAACAGTATGGCGAGGTCAAGTAGACAATTCCATGTTTTTCGGGTGTACAAACTAAAAGATCAGCCACTACAAAATGTAATACTAGGTGTCACTGTGACCAACACCTCTGAGCTCTCTGATTAATGGAGCGGTATGCACGAATAAAGAATTTCACATCTTGTGCACTCAAACACACCCATTCATTACAAGAGATAATGACACTGAAATATATGACATTGTCATTATCATTCATACTGTTTTAAACACCACCCATGAAGAAACTGACGCTATCATGATAAGACAAATGGTCGATGCTGTAGACACGGAACACATCGGCTTTTTCGTGGTAGCTGATGATACATGCGTGTTTGTTTGGTCGTCTTATTTTTATTGTTTCAGTTAGGGAGAGAGTGGCTGTAGAAAATCGCAAAATGGGTTAAAAGCAGATAAATTTCGCGACCGACTTGCTCTCGGCTCACTCTATACCTGTACGCGACGCTGTTGCTGAATTCTTGGATATCAGTGAGGGTTAAATTACTAAGGTGCTGCACTATAAAGGACTTGTGAAGGAATCGGCCAGGTGTGTCTTAGCATGGTAAGAATAGCCTGATAAAGAGGAAATGCATATTACAAGAAAACACCTTTGGGTAGCCATGAAAAGCAAGAAGGAAAGGACAATACCATCGCTAGCAAATCAGCCTTGGAAGCATATTATGAACATGTGAAACGTGCCCACATACAAACGTGCTAATTGAAACACGCGATAGATGCAGACCCCCGGATCTGAATCCATGAGATACTGTTGGCGAAAGGATAATGCATCAAACACTCTTTTACCAATAACAGTAGAATCAATTGTTGCTTGCGATCCACCCAATGCGCTTAACGTGATATAATCTGGGTGTAAAATAGATAGCCTATGTTCAGCACTTCGGTGCTCACATTATAAAGCGCGACTACCGTGTGCTATATTTTGTGTTTTTCTAAGGGATCAGTTTTACATAAAACAATCAAGTAATAAGCAGACAAAACATGATTATAAAACTACTTACTTTGTTTATAAGAAAAGAACATTATTTATTTATAGTGTATAATGTAATGTAATCGTTGGTATAAAAGACATACTATGTAAACTGAACTAATATTAATACAAGAACTTCACCGTTTGCTTGACTGCTCACAGGATAAGATAAACTGGTACACATACTACTTTATACCTGTTTTAAATAGCTGACCTGATCTTTATCTTAGTAAACAAAGGTGAAATAATACGTATCATGGTATTTCAATTAATCTATATTGCACTTCAAGACATTACACCGATATATTTTTATATAAAACAAATTATATATTCGAAGAATGTGCATTATACAAATATAGATTTTGTATTGAATGGTAATGCTAAGGGCAAATTGTTAATGTTTTACTATACAATGCAAATGCTATATTGAAACTCATATAATAAGACAGTTATTAAACACTTTAGTGCTACTATTGTTTTTTATTATATGTAGATACGTATTAGTATTCTGCACATTTTGAGTATTATCTTGGTTTAAGCAGCAAGTTTTAAGCAGCACTCTTGATTCTGACAGCAATTGTTAACGCCATCTTCATCGTTTTTCTAAATATAACTATATACAATTCCTTTATTCATGATTACCATGTATACCACTATCAAAATGACATTATAATACATAACATAATGCATTTCTATACGTTAAACCAAATCAGACTGAAACGGACCGCCATCTTGGATGCCATTTTGAATTTTTCGAACGATCAATTATGCCAGTCGGTCATCATTTGGGTTCTTCATAGAAAAACATGTCCCTTAACACAAACAAAATAAATATATACCACAAAGGCAAGGTTAATGGACAATGGCCACTTTTGCCGGACTATATTGTAAATGTACTGTTTGAAATTTTTTGGATTTTTTTTTTACTGTGAATTATATTTAAATGCTTAATTTAGTGTTATAGAGTGTAATTAGAATTTTTCCAAAATAACTTATGATCTTGTCAAACACAAATTTTATGTGTAGATACAGCTAAGAGTCTTTTCTCATAAATGTAAGTTCTATTATGCCCACTCTTTCATTTCACCCCATATTGCGAATTAATCAAAAGATGTAATAAAATAAAAAGTAATTACAAATATTAACGATATTCATATAATAGCCATTTCCGAAAGTATTGTGTTATCTCTTAAAATGATATGCGTGCGTCAGGTATTGTTCTCATTTAATTATAACGGACAATCGACATTGAGTGTAAATGCATGCTAATTTCAACGTTAGCATTTTTTAATTGTCCGACATCAGAAGCAAATCATAACAAACAAGCTGCACGCTTCTTTACAGTAATGAACGCACAAAAGAGTCATCACCTTACATTTTGATAATAAGGCAAATGAAAATGGTCTACAGAAACATCATACTAATAGCATATATAACATAATTATATGGATATCCAAATATTCATTTTTACTCTTGTCACAAATTCATACATTACAACAAAGTTGGAACACTAGCAAACATACACTCAGTGCTTGATTTAATAGAATCAATGCATTTGGGAATATGAGCCCGACACTTTAAAAAATCATCGTTATAAAGAAAACGCACTGATGAACATAGTGAATTTGTACATGCTATTTGGCTCACATCATTTATGGAAAGCATCATGCTGCTTTTGGATAAAATATTCTGTCCAAATATTCATTACATTTTAGTCGCGCTCTGTGAAAACCATGATTTATGCGAGAGCTTACAGTATTGTCCAAGATAAGCCCAAGATAAGCCTGTGCATTGTACACAGGCTAAACTTTGACGATACTTTACATATATGCATTAAACACGGTTTATAAATTAAAAAGCTCTTCCTAATGTCTGGCCCTAGAAAAGTCTTTACAGGAACACCATTTACAATAAACGAACAAATCTTAAACGAAAATATTTGCTAAACCGCATGTAATATGAAAAAAGTTCCGTTCCCGTTGTTATGTCTTCCCAATAAAAAAATAGCATAACTTTCTTTCCTTTAAATCATGACTAGGCCCCAGGAGTGTGCTTCTTTTGTGTGCATAAAAAGGTATTTAACAATTTTACAAATTGAAAGCAACTTATTTATTTTGCAAGAAAGGATTATTTTCTCCAAACTACATCAATTTGTTTTTTGTCTCCATTCGGGGATACCAGGTGTACAATGCATAGGAATAATGTATAGGAATAATTGTTAACTCACTTACTCATGATCGAAAATTAAATAAAACTTTTTATTTTTTTTTTTGCATTATAGAACATAATCTAAACTATTGAAGGGGTCTTTTCACGTTTTGGTAAATTGACAAAATTAAAAAAAGTTGTTTCAGATTCGCAAATTTTCGTTTTAGTTATGATATGTGTGAGGAAATAGTAATACTGAACATTTACCGTGCTCCAAAATATACATTATATGCATCTTTTGACGATTTGAAAACGTAAAAATCATAAAGCGTTGCAACGCGAAACGATTGAATAATTTGGAAAGTTCTGTTGATGTCGTTATATTTAGTAAAACTACAAGGATTGCTTATATAAGTACAAAATACATCCCCTAATAGCATGAGCACGGATGGTCGAGTGGTCTAAGCTGGAGACTTTTTCCTCCAGGACTCCAGGGGTCAGTGGTTCGAGCCCAGTTGAGGGTTACTTTTTTTCTTTTTAGCTCACCTGAACACAACGTGCTCATGGTGAGCTTTTGTGATCGCCTTTTGTCCGTCGTCCGTTGTCCGTCGTGCGCTGTCCGTTGTGCGACGTCAACATTTGCCTTGTTCACTCTCTAGAGGCAACATTTATTGTCCAATCTTCATGAAATTTGGTCAGAAGATTGGTTTAAATGATATCTTGAAAGAGTTCGAAAATAGTTACGTTTGCTTGAAAAACATGGCTGCGAAGGGGCGGTGCATTTTTCTTTATATGGCTATATGTGGCTATAGTAAAATCTTGTTAACACTCTAGAGGCCACATTTATTGTCGTCTGATCTTCATGAAACTTGGTCAGAAGATTCATTCTAATAATATCTTGAACGAGTTTGAAAATTATGCCGGTTGGTTGAAAAACCTGGCCGCCAGGGGGCGGGGCATTTTTCCTTATATGGCTATAGTAAAACCTTGTTAACACTCTAGAGGCCACATTTATTTTCCGATCTTCATGAAACTTGCTCAGAAGATTTGTCCCACTGATATATTTGATGAGTTCAAAAATGGTAACCTTTGCTTGAAAAACATTGCTGCCAAGGGGCAGGGCATTTTTCCTTATATGGCTATATATGGCTATAGTAAAATCTTGTTAACACCCTAGAGGCCACATTTATTGTTCAATGTTAATGAAACTTGGTCAGAAGATTCATTCCAATAATATCTTGTATGAGTTCGAAAATGATGCCGGTTGGTTGAAAAACATGGTTGCCAGGGGCCGGGGCATTTTTCCTTATATGGCTATAGTAAAAACTTGTAAACACTCTAGAGGCCACATTTATTTCCAATCTTGATGAAATTAGGTCAGAAGATTTGTCTTAATGATATCTTGGATGAGGTCGAAAATGGTTATGTTTGCTTGAATAACTTGGCCGCCAAGGGGCGGGGCATTTTTCCTTATATGGCTATATAAGGCTATAGAAAAATCTTGTTAACACTCTAGAGGCCACATTTATAGTCCGATCTTCATGAAACTCGGTCAGAAGATTCATCCCAATAATATCTTGGACGAGTTCAAAAATGATGCCGGTTGGTTGAAAAACATGGCCCCCACAGGGGCGGGGCTATTTTCCTAATATGGCTATAGTAAAACCTTGTTAACACTCTAGAGGTCACATTTATTTTCCGATCATCATGAAACTTGGTCAGAAGATTTGTCCCAATGATATCTTGGATGAGTTTGAAAATGGTTTTGGTTGCTTGAAAAACATGGCCACCAGGGGCGGGGCATTTCTCCTTATATGGCTATATATGGCTATGGTAAAACCTTGTTAACACTCTAGAGGCCACATTTATTGTCCAATCTTCATGAAATTCGGTCAGAAGATTGGTCTCAATGATATCTTGGATGAGTTCGAAAATAATTATGTTTGCTTGAAAAAAATGGCTTCCAATGGGCCGGGCATTTTTCCTTATATGGCTTTGGTAAAATCTTGTAAACACTCTAGAGTCCACATTTACTGTCCGATCTTCATGAAACTTGGTCAGAAGATTCATCCAAATAATATCTTGGATGAGTTAAAAAATGATGCCGGTTGGTTGAAAAACATGGCTGCCAGGGGGCGGGGCATTTTTCCTTATATGGCTATAGTAAAACCTTGTTAACACTCTAGAGGCCACATTCATTTTCCGATCTTCGTGAAACTTGGTCAGAAGATTTGTCCCAATAATATCTTGTTATCTCAGGTGAGCGACTTTGGGCCTTTCAGGCCCTCTTGTTTTAAATTGTTTTCTTGTTTTTTTACTGGAGAGTTTTAGGTCAAATGTTTAAATTTAGCAATAAAAAGCATTTAATGACAAGCTGCAATACATGCCAACATCTGTGAAAAGGCCCCTTTAAGTTGATAACACAATTTTTTATAATCCACAGTAAACAAATAACACAGTAAAAAATTACACTGTTTTAACGTGGCTTTATTAATAGCAAATCTACCTTGTAATCAATGAGCTTATTAAAAATGCACATGCTTATATCATTGGTTAAAATTGACATTTAAGAAATGACGATTTAATATTAAGCCAGGTTATCATGCAATTGAAGTCTAGAAATGAATCTCATTGAATACGCTGCATTCCAGACAAAGAGCAATACATTTGTTTCATATTTGTTCACGGGTCTCGTATAGTGAATCCCAGTTCACATCTAACTGGTCGATGCCAGTACAGATATACCAGTAAAAAAACGTATATAATGTTTGCATCAATGTACTATATGACCTGTTTTTTATATTCATTCGGTCCTTAACATAAAAAACTGTCAACTGCCGAATTATCATTACTTCATAATCTAAAACATCTCTAGAGGCCCTCTGGCAACAATAGTATGTTCATATCTTTGATATTGTTCTGACAGGCATCAATCCGAAAAGCTTAATGAACTGTTGTGTCATGTGATCATTTGTACTTGAATGCTAATAAGCTTAATCCTATGATAATGTGTTACTTTAATGTACCAATGCAAAACCAAGAGGGTTGAATGTTTCTATAAAAAGTCTGCCATGAAAATGCTTTTTTATTAAAGTTTATAGTGAATAGTTAATTAAATTAACTCACTAGACGGTGCTCAATATTACTTGTTCACACTTCTTACGCAGCAGAATAAATGTGTTTATTTATTTGAATACCTTTTAATATTACATGTAAAGTTTATAATATTAGATTATTGAACAGCATTGTTTACGATACGATTGTATAGTTGTACTAATCATCTGGTCGAGCGGTATGGTATTTTCGTTCACAAACTTTACGGTCTATAAATTATCCTGAGCAATTTATACAAAATGCATAAATGCCTCCGAAAAAGAAGGACATGGGTGACCCCAAAAAGGAAAATATAAACAGTGTCAAAAGTAGTGGCAAAAATAAAAAGAGAAAAAATGCTCTGGTTTCGCCGGATAATTTGAACGTGGATTCTTTGCCGGAGAAACGCTCTGATTACCGTGCATCACCGTGTGAAACAATGGCTTCCCAATCCCAACCAGTTTATATGCAACCAATGAACATGTCGTCCATGAGTAACATGAACAATTATCAATCCCAGCCTGGAGCTTTCTACACACCTCAGCAAAATATACCGCCTAATACACCGTACCATATAAATGCTTCCCCGCAGATGCAGCCAAATATCCCTCCTCCTACATATAATGAAAATTTTCAGAAATCAGTGTTAGATCAGCTTAGGTCTCTTGATACTCGCTTAAACAAGCTTGACTTGATTGAAACTCAATTATCCAACCTGACGATGAAACTAAGTAATATGGATGTACGAGTTACCTCCCTTGAAGGTACAGTGCGCAAGGTTGATTCCCGAGTGACAGATGTTGAAACGAGTAGGGCATTTGACTCTCAGACTTGTGAGGAACTGAAATTAAAGAATACCGAGCTCGATAAAGCTCTTCAAGCGGAACGACGCAGAATTGCAGAATTGACCTCTGAGTTTGAATCTTTGAGGGAGGTACCGGACGATATCGAGGACTTGAGATCTCGTTCAATGCGATGTAATTTGCTATTTCATGGCTTTCCAGAAGAACCCTCTCCGGCAGCAAGGAGGTCCGAGAATTGCGCGAAAACGGTGCTTGACCATTTAGTCAATTCATTAGAAATTTCGCACGCGCATGATCTGATCAAAATTGAAAGGGCGCATAGATTGGGTGCAAAATATGATGTCACAAAAGCGAGGCCGATTGTTGTTATGTTTAATCATTATCCCGACAAAATGCTTGTAAAGCAAAAAGCGCAGGAGGCTTGGAAGAAGTTCAATGATTCTAGGAAATCATCTTCCTACCCTAAGGCGCCTGGTGCTAGAGGCGCTGAGGGGTCGGATACTCCCGACGCCAACTCCATGGATGAAACTGTTCCGGTACAGAAACCGACCATAAGTGTGAGCGACCAGTTTCCGAAGACTGTACAGGCGCGCAGAAAATCCTTACTTCCGGCAATGATCAATGCCAAAAAGAGTGGTAAATCGGCTTATCTATCGTATGACAAACTTTACATAGACAATAAAATGTACACGACACATACAGTGTCATCATCTGGTTTTGACATTAGTTAGGAAAATGATCAGGGACACCTTTCATTCATCCTTTGGAATGTTCAGGGCTTAAATTCAAAATTACATGATCCTGACTTTCTTAATTTTGTGTGTGATTTTGATTTTCTGTGTTTTAATGAAACATGGAGTGCGTCTGGTAAAAACATCGATATTGATGGTTATGAATGTCTTAATTGTCCCCGTCCGAAATCAAATAAAAGGGCTAGGAGATTTAGCGGAGGAGTAGTTGTTTACTACAAAAGTTGTTACAGTAAATACATACATCTTGTAAATATTGATCATAAAGGGTTAATATGGTTTAAAATTGATAAATGTTGTTTACAGTCTGAACATGATGCTTTTGTATGTTTTTGTTATATTCCTCCGGAAGATTCAGAGGTATATAGGAATAATAACTCTATATTGTACGATTTTGATTTTTTCGAATATTTGAATACTGAAATACGTAAATACTCGGATCAGGGTGATATCTTTTTACTAGGCGACCTAAATAGCCGCACGGGTACTCTGTCGGACTATATTACTGACCTAAATCTTGATCGATATGTTGGATTACCTGAGTCCGCTATGTCTGGGGTCAATTTACCAGTGCGTGCAAATCATGACAATGGGTTTAACAATTACGGTACAAAACTGTTGTCTTTATGCAAGGAAAATAATCTCTGTATTTTAAATGGTCGTAAAGAAGATGGTAAATGTACTTATAATGCTATGTATAGAAATAGACCAGTGTCTAGTTTAGTCGACTATGTTATTTCAAACTTAGACTGTTATGAGAATATCTCAAATATGTGTGTATTAGATTTAACTGAATTTTCAGATCACTGTCCGTTAACTTTTTCTCTAGATGGTTGTATACACGTTCAACCAAGTGACAATTTAGTATTTGATAAAATTGTATGGAACTCGTCTGAAAATGATTTGTTTGATAATTTAGTGCGAGAAAAGTGTAATACATTTAATGAAATAGTAACAAATTTGTCAGAAGGTGTATATAATATTGATGAATGTATGAAGTGTTTTTCGGATACTGTTTACGATATTTCTTTCTCATGCCACGGAAAAACGTATAGTAATCGCCCGAAGAAAAAGAAGCGAAAATCATTATGGTTTAATGATGAATGTAGAAATGCTAAGAAAATGTTTTATGATGCGAAGAGACGTCTTGCCGCTATTAAATCGGAAGAAAACAAATTAAATATGTTAAATTGCAGAAAAGAATTTATCAAAGTAAAGAGATTGGCCAAATTTAATTTTTATAATAAGGAAAAAGTTAAAATGTCCTATATAAGCAAAACGTCTCCTCGTAAATTCTGGAAATATATTAAGAAATTTAGAAATAGTAATAGTTATGATGCTAATGTTAGTCTAGATGACTTTAAAAAATATTTTCAAAATATATCCAATGATAGTCAAAGTCCGGTTACAATTGATGATCTAGACTTAGATAGGGATAATATAAATGTTGAATGTCTTGATAAAGAAATTACTGTTGAAGAAGTTATGAAAACAATATCTTCTTTGAAAAGATACAAGAGTTGCGACTATGATAACAATGTGTCCGACTTTTTTTATCGATGCTAATAATATTATATCTCCTTTTTTATGTACAATATTTAATTACATATATGATAACTGTAGATATCCTGAGGCATGGTCTAAAGGAGTTATTATTCCAATATATAAGAAAGGTGATACAACTGTTCCTGCTAACTATAGAGGTATAACTTTAGTAAATGTTATGGGTAAAATATTTTCGTTAATATTAAGAAATCGCATTAATAGCTGGTGTGAACAAGAACATGTTTTTAACAATAGTCAATATGGTTTTAGAGATAAACGCTCTACATCTGATGCCATTTTCTTATTGCACTCGATCATACAGAAAGTTTTAGCTTAAAAGTCAAAACTATGGTGTGTTTTTATTGACTACCAGAGGGCCTTCGATTCTGTAAATAGGGATGCATTATGGACTAAATTGCTTCAATCTGGAATAAGCTGTAAAATGACAAATATGATAAAATGTATATATTTAGACGTCCAAGCATGTGTAAAAATATCAAGTTCTATGAAAATGTCTGACTTTTTCAATGTAACATTAGGCTTGAAACAAGGAGAGCCGCTATCGCCTCTACTTTTTATTCTGTTCGTGAATGATATTGTTGAAAATTTGAACTTTGATGCATTAACTGAAAAGGATTTTGAACTTTTGTCTATGTATATGATCTTATTTGCGGATGATATTGTTTTGTTTACCACAGATCCAAATAGTCTTCAGTCACAAATAGATGCTGTACATCATTATTCTGTTAAATGGGGTTTAAACATTAATATTAGTAAAACCAAAATATGTGTTTTTGAAAAAAAGAAGCAAAATGTATATCCTGACTTTTATATAGATAATGAAAAAATCGAAATTGTTGACAATTTTGTTTATCTTGGAATTAAATTTACATATACTGGTAATATGCAAAATGCAGTTAGAGCACTAAATGAACAAGCCCTTAGAGCATATAATAACCTTTTGAATGTCTTTGATAAGGTTAGTTTTGATATTAGTACAAAGTTATCTCTGTTTGAATCTATGATTGTGCCTATATTAACATATGGTTGTGAAGTATGGGGTGTTTATAATTATAAAGAGGTAGACAAATTGCATATACGTTTTTGTAAGTATTTACTGGGTGTTAAGAAGCAAACTCCTACATATGCAGTGTATGGTGAACTTGGTCGAGTACCTCTATCTGTTATTTGTAAAGAAAGAGCTGTTAAATTTTGGTTGAAAATAATGAAAAATAACGAATTACCTATATATCACATCTATAATGATCTATGCGATAATGCCAATACGCCTTGTTGGGCAAGTAGAATAAACTCCATTGTCGATCATCTAGGCTATGCGCATATCAGATTATTTTTCGATCATAGCGTGTATTATTATAGTTTGTTGAAATCAAGAATAAGAGATCAATTTGTTCAGGAATGGCATGATTGTATTAATGCAATGTCAAAACTTGACAGTTATTGCAAATATAAAACCGAATTCTGTTTTGAAAAATACTTAGATGTTATAACTAATGACAAGTTACGAAAATTATTGACAAGTATACGATTATGTTCCCATAGTCTAGAGATAGAAGTAGGAAGATATTATAACATAGAAAGAGATAATAGATTGTGCAAATTATGTAATCAAAATGCTGTAGAATCAGAATATCATTTCATTTTATGTTGCTCAAAGTATAGATGTATAAGATCAAAATACATTGGAAATTGTTCATGGCCTACTGTTCAAAAATTCATTTTATTAATGTCAACAAATAGTAAAAAATGTATGTATAATCTTGCAAAATATATTAAAGAATCTCTATGTTTAAGACAAGAAGCTCTTGAAAACCTAACTATTCTCTGATCGTTATGTAAAACTCTGTTGTGTTCTTTGTTATATGTATATGGAATTAGTTTATATAGAAATTGTATTTGTATATATGTATATGATTGTCTTTGCCATAAGTTTTTATATTTGTAAATGGCCAAAGGCAAATAATTTGCCGATTGCTAATAAACTGAAACTGAAACTGAAACTAATACATAGCCGATTTACCGTTTGAACGAGCCGATACACAACCAATGTGAGTAATACATCGATGTACACAATAAATGACAGTTTTAGACACAACGTTTAATTATTTTAATGAAATATATGTATATTATATTATTTATGTTATTTACATGATGCACATTTTATACAAAACAACCCTCAGATTGTGGAGCCAGTGTTGTTTACGCGATCAAGCGCAATCGTTCACGTAATTAAATGGTTTGTAGAGTATAAAGCCCTAAGCAATTATTTAGAAATGTCAAGCATATGAAACCCTGATAAAGCAAATCTGCAATAAGTTTAGTTTTGACTCGTTTTTAGTACCCTAACGGTTTCATCGGAGGGGACTTATGGTTTTTGCTCCGTCTGTCAGTCAGTCAGTTAGTCAGTCTGTCACACTTTTCTGGATCCTGCGATAACTTTTACAGTTCTTAATATTTTTTCATGAAACTTGAAACATGGATAGATGGCAATATGGACATTATGCACGTTATTCCATTTTGTTCCTACGTCAAAAATTTTGGTTGCTATGGCAACAAATAGACTAGAAATACTGCTGATAATGGTGGTTTTCTGGATCCTGCGATAACTTTTAAAGTTCTTATTATTTTTTCATGAAACTTGAAACATGGATATATGGCAATATGGACATTATGCACGTCATTTCATTTTGTTCCTACGTCAAAAATTCTGGTTGCTATGGCAACAAATATAAAAAAATCTGAACATGGTGGAATTTCTGACAATGGTGGAGCCGGTAGGGGGCTTATATTGCTTGGCAATAGTCTTGTTTTAACTAGTTTTATTCATTTAAGTTACCATGTTGTAAATGAAAATGCATCAACATGTAATATGAAACATTTAAATAACAAATGGTATAATGAAAACTTTTCACAGGGATAATACATGAAAGAATGCAGGCGCTTTTGACAAAAGAGAACCGTGTCATTTTCAAATCCTAGCTGTTGCACTTATTCCTATATTCAATACCACACCCACTAGAGGTTAAGGCTAAATTTAGAATGGATTCAAAAATGTATCCTTAATTGATTGCGTTATTATATGCATACAATTATTTATTACATTTACGTTTGCTTTAAAGTATTTAATGTGTTGTGGGACATACACATACAAACACAAATAGTTATAATGCAAGTAGACTAGAAGCTCAATACGCATAAAGGAAATTGTTAACATTTTTTTTTAATGGATGTGCAATACTTGCATCTATCCCTAAAAATAAAGAACTGTATGAAATTATATAACAACTACGTGAGAGACAGCAAGTAATTTGACTTGCAAATACTATCTGGTCTTTAATAAAGTATACGTCTACGAGATTTTGAAATTCTCGTATACTGTATATTCACATGTGCAAATATTTATAATGTTAATATGCTACATTTTGATTGCTTTCTTCATTTTACTTATAATGCTTTACTTTTGTTACTGTGTGATGTTCAGAAATCTCCAAATGGCAATAAACTAGAAGAATGTGGAGTTTCAGACCATGTTCGGATATAATAAAATCCTTCAAAACTTTCAAATTGTATTCAAATTTCTTAGCAGCAATACCATTTTTAAAAGAGTATTATGCAACCATAATCTAAAATTTATAAACATGCAGATAATAATGAAATTTCAATAAAAGCCAAAGGTATTAAACTCCAGATGTAGTTGATATAGTTCTATTAGCATTTCAATCTCATTTAGGTTTTACACCCTAATGCCAGTTTTAGAGAACATAAAAACAACATGTCCTTGAAGAGTGCAAGGAACAGTTACTGTTTTTAAATAATATGGTTTACATCAACATCCAAAAGCAGAAATATAACTGAAGATAACAAAGAGTTGAGGCTATATTTCCCCTAACCTCTTATGTACGCAAGCAAGAAATGTGGAACACTTGCTATAGTTATGACAATAAGCTGTGTTGTGACTTTTCGGAAATAGACTTAATCAGTTAGATTGTACAACTCTAGCCAAAGGCCTGTCTCTAATAAATGAATGACACCACGTTGGAAATATCTGGAAGAATTTTCCAGCTGAGTTTATACGTTCAGATTGTAAGACCAGTGTGCTGCCACTTTATTTTAAACAAGCTCACATTTCAAGTATGAGAAGGATTTATTACCATCAAAGCTTGGGCTTTACTTTTTAACAATTAAACAATTTTAAATGTGTGGCTATATGAAAACTAAGTTATAGTTTGTTAATAACATCAAGCCACATGGCAATGGTCCCCAGGACGCTCACCTGAGACCATAAGTTATTGTACTAGTCTGAAAAAGTGGAGTTCAAATTGTTAAACAACTTGATGAAACCTAAATATTTAATTTGTCGGCTTATTTTTATTTTTGCATTCGGCTGTTATAAAATTAGAATAAATGTTCTGGCCGAGTTACATGAAGATATGAACAAGACGTAACTTTTTGAGTATATAGATGCTTTTTAAATTTTGACCTAGTGACATAGTGTTGGAGCTGACATGAACCGATATCAACTTTTGCTTTTGCCGATGTTTTATTGGGACAAATGTGACCAAGTTTTATGAAAATTTGCTGTTGAACGTGGTCATAAGAGCGTTAACAAGATTTCACGTTAAGGCAAACTTATCCGCCGGCGGCCATGTTTTACAAGGAACCGAAACAATTTTCAAAATTCAGCCAAGATATACATGTAATTAGAGAAATTGATCTGACTTAAGTTTCGTGAAGATTTGACTGTCATTGTCACTTCTAAAGTGTTAACAAGGTTTGACTATAGCCATAAAAAGAAATCCTATAAGCTCCCTGGCGGCCCTGTTTTTGAACAGACCGGAACCATTGATTTACTCGGCCCAGATACAATTCAAAGATTAGACTAAACATGTGACTTCTACAATGTTAAAAAGGTTTTACCCTAGCTTCTATAACCATATAAGAAAAACTGCCCCTCCCCATGAGGCCATTCTTATAAACGGACTCCAAAAAGTTTTGAACTCGGCCAAGATATTTTTGGAATACATATTCCTTCAATTGTCATAAACATTGGATTAAACATTTCACTCGTACAGTATACAAAAAAAATTCCTACAGCTACTTTAGCCAACAAATAACAAAGCCGGATTGGTCGGTGCCCAGAATAACAACGACCGCGCATTCCACTGCCAGTCTCAGAGGATGCAAATAGTTAGCTAATTGAGCTAATCCATCGATCAAACTGGAAATCAAGGGAACAACCATAGGAACATGCAGCGTTAAAACATCCCATACCTGCGACAAAGTCCATAAACGTTCGCACGAGCTAAAGCGCTACCGCTGGGACATAATCGGACTAGCCGAGGTCAGATGAAAAACACAAGATATGGAGGACTGAAAACATAAACAGGGGATTGCTTTCATAGTTAGGAAGGAAGTAGTCAACAGTGTCATCAGTTGCATCCCAGTCTCAATCAGATTAATATCAATCCGTATCTCACCGAGACCTCAGCACCTGCATCAGACTAAGAAGACGATGAGATTGAACAGTTATATGAAAAGTCACTGCGTATCATGGTCAATGTCCCAAAGAACTACATTCTCACCCTTCAAGGTGACTGGAACACCAAGATTCGACCAGACGCCTTCCAAAGCGGGTCAGGTACAGTAGGCAGATTTGGTATAGGAGAGACTTATGACAGAGGGCTAAGACTTCTTGAGATCGACAGAAGCCACCAACGCACACTGGCCAACACGCTGCACCCATACAAACCGTTCAAAACAAGGATCTGGCTTGCTCCATACGAGCAAGTACACAACCAGATTGATTTCAATTTGAATCTACAACAATTCAAGTCCAGCATAAACAAGGCGAAGATAAAAACGTGTTCTGTCACATACATAGAGAGTTACCATGACAATGACTTTGACACCATCCCCAACAATATCAAGGAAGTTCTGCTGTTTTCAGCCGATGAATAGTTCTGGGAAAATAGAGAAGGAAGAAAAAGCCATTGGTGACCGAAAAGATCATGGACCACTTCGACAAGAGGATAGATCTGATTAAAGAGAAGTACACCTGCCATGAGTCCAGAATATCAGAAAGCAAACATGGTGAGGTAGGTTAGGAAGAAGATGAAGGAGGCCAAGAAGGAGTTGATTGATGTGGAATGTATCAACATTGACAAACAAAGCGCCACACTCTTGAACAGATGAATTGAATACTGCAGCGACCTCTACAACTTTCCCCTTTAACCAGACCCCAGACTTCTTCAGAGTGATTTCAGCGCAAAAGCGGACGACGTCCATACTGAAGGCATAGGTATAGGAGGCAGTGAGCAGTCTGAAGGCAGGAAAATCTCCTGGAGTGGACAAAGTTCCTTCAGAACTCATTAAACATAGAGGAGTGAAAACGCCTGCACCAACCACGCCACTATGCCATAAGAGGAAAAGAAGTGACCCAATGAATGGACCCAGTGTCTGGTCATTACGTTACCCAAGAAGGGCATCCTCAAGCCGTGCGATAATTACCGTACCATTAGCCTCATGAACCTTCACAGAATCATCCTCAACCGATTAAAAAGTAAGGCAGAAAAACTCCTGGCAGAACAGAAGGCTGGATTCAGAGCTGGGCTGAGCACTGTGAAACATATCTGCAACTGCAGAGTCATCATTTTGACACCGGAAACACTAACATGAGCTCTTCCACAACTTACACAACTGAAAAAAAGCTTTCCTACATGCGACATCCTATATCCGGTTCTGAAAGGGTCCAACATTGACGAAGGGCTGTTGCAATTCATCCAAGAACTCTATAAAATGCCCATAGCGCAGTTATTCTAAATGGACAAATGGATTACTTTAAAGGACATCAGTGGGCGTCCATCAGGGTTTCCGCTCTCCCCTGTGATCTTTAACCTTGTCCATGAGAAGATAATCTAGCAGATTCCACAATACCCCATATCTTCATCTCCATCAGTGGCAGACCAAACTCCAACTTGAGATTCGCTGATGAGATTGACAATGCGTGGTACCAGCTGTGGTAAGACCACATTAACAATCTCTACGAAAGAGCATGAGCATACGTGATGGACGTCAGCTCGGAAAAGTCAAAGATCATGGTGAATAGCATGAACAAAATCAGCGCAGACAGCACCATTGACGGGAATTAGCATTTAGACAATAACACATTAAAATATTTAAGAGAAACCATGCCCGAGGATGGAACAATCACCACCGAGGTCCTAATAAGAATCACCATGGCAACTGTAGCGTTGGCCAGACTAAGCAGATTATGGACAAGTAGACCCATCAACTCTCTACTAAGTACACGTTATTCAAGTCCCACGTAGTCTCCATCCTACTGTACGGCTGCGAGATATGGATACTTCACGTTGCAACAGAACGCAGGGTACAGGCCTTGGGAATAAGTATCTCCGAAGACTGCTCGGCATCTCCTACATGAAGAACAACACCAAAGAGTACGTCCGGAACATGAAAGCTGCACGTGTTGGCCCACAAGAACCCTTCGAAGTGACCGTCAAATAACGAAAGCTAGCTTTGATTTTGGAAACTTCACCAGGCACGACTCCATGTGCAAGAATATGCTCCAGGAAATCCTTGAGTGCTGTCGCCGTCGAGGCTTCCAGGTGAAAAGCTGGATGCAAAATGCGAACGAGTGGACGTTCCTTCCATAGATGAGCTACTCATGAAGGTAGCCCACAAAAAACCTGACTAGCAAAACACGGCCCCGCCTCCCTGGAGGCCATGTTTTACAACAGACCAAAACCGTTTTCTAACTCTGCAGTGCTTACAAGGTTTTGGTTTCGCCATATAAGAAAAATACTACACCGCCATCTTTAGAATACTTGAACCATTTACTAACTCAGCAGAGATAGAATAAGAACAGATATTCCGACCCATATTCGTGAAGATTAAACTATAAAGAAACACATGTTTAGAGTTGTTTTCAAGGTTTTACTTAAGCCACTTTAGGACGACTGCCTCGTTCCCTGGCGGCCTTGTTTTAAACGGACTCGGGCAATTTCTAAACTAAGATGATATATCATTGGGATAAATGTTCTGACAAAGGGTCTTAAAGATTGGACAATAAATGTGGCTTCTAGAGTGTTAATTAGGTTTATGATGACGAAGCATGACAGACGAAAGACGACGGACGACGCACGACAGACGAAAAGTGATCACAAAAGATCATCATGAGCACGTTGTGCTCAGATGAGCTTATTAAAAGGCACGGTTTGTTACTTTAATGTTACAACGATGAACATACCGTTTGCCTGCTTGCTGCAGGTGAGATCCGCTTGGGGGACGTTCACTAAGTTACGTCCCTGCAGGTGCGCGGGCTCACTACACTTGGCGTACCAAACTGTGAAATTGGACTGGCTGGCATGTACTTTCTCAATGAGCCATCGCAGCTGGCAGTCACAGATGAGCGGATTTCCCATTAGGTTACTGGTAAAAAAAAATGTATGTTTAAATGCATGTGTTTTATTGTTTGCTAAATCTTTATTGCTTAATAAAGACCTTTACAAAAAAATAAAAATATAAAGCCGAGATGAAAAATGGAATTTGTAATTAAACAGTTGTGTATGACTGTATGAAGCTTCGTTGCTGGTACTTCGCAATAGCTTGACAGGAAATCCATGATTATTAAACTAAAGAAATAATGGTTTGATTATTAACGGTAAAAAAATAATTATTGTGTGTCTTTTTTTGTTCAAAACAATAAATATGTGTTGTAAAAGTGGAGACAAATTGAACCCTGCGATTAAACATTCAAACATCACAAGTGAACACATCTCAAAGGTTTCCCGGTGGATTAACAGCACACCAAGTAAACTCAAGCGAGTCCCAGCTACATAGAATGTATACCTGTCTGCTGGCTATGTGAAAAGCACTGCAATCTTATAATGGTCTATTAAGATGAAACATTTGTATGAAGAAAAAGGCATGTTATAAAACAACTGTGTTAAATGGGGGCAAACGTCATTTATTCATACACCATTTGTGCGTTTGTTCGTTAAATTTACAACGTAAAAAAAATAACGTTTCATTCTAAATATGATAATATAGTAATAAATTGGATATGAAATTACCGTTTTGTAAGGTAAAACTACTTTGTTATATGATATTTTCCATATCGAAGAAAGGCTAGTGAAATATTTTAGGGGGAACTTGTAATTTGTAAAGCGAAAAACAAAGAGGTCTTCAAATGTCAATGTACTGATTTTCTTATGTTTCATTATATTGATGTTTGAATTTACTTTTTTTCCCATTCTATACAAAACATTTTTTTAAATATGGTTTGATACATTTTGCTCTAGCAAATGTGTTCTTTATTTTGTCGCTCATCACTAGACTATCATTTATTTAAATAAGTTTTATAGTTATTTTATCCTAGAACTGTTTTTATTTGCATTAAACATAAAATATATCTGAAAATTCATTATACTGCTTGAAACCACAATCTTACCGGGTACATAAAATAGTGTTTTATTTAAGTTTGCAGGCCTGAAGTCAATTTAAAAATGTTCTCTGTATACGTGCAAGGGCTGTTAAATATACACACATCATAAATAACTGAGACTTTGTTATAACAAATTCCTTTATTGGATACTAGAGTTGTTTTTTTTTAAATAAAAAAGTTATATATCAACGTTCTGTCTCGTCATGATGGTTGGTACAGTATTTTGCAAATATAAATTTATATTTATGGTTTAAACTGACGCACATTCAAGTACAGTGTTTGAATATATAAATACAGTTCTCAAAATACTTGTAAGGTTTTAAAACTGAAATACGTCAGTTTTATGCTCTAATATGTCGTCGCTTATTTCGTATGCGTATGGTATTGTAAATAACAATCAAAGTTAAAGAAAGTTTTACCGTATGAATAAAGTTTCTTAGACATTCAAAGTTGGCAACCCTCAACCATTTGTACTCATGTCTTGGAAACATTAATACAACATACACTCTTATAAACATAACTTTTGAACAAGCAATACAAAGAAATGAAACCCCAGCTGCTGGAACAGTATTGAATTCTCATTATAAACAATTAGTTGGTCCTTTATTTAAGGCAAGTGACCAATTGCCAAAACAGTACAAAACAGCACAAAACAGAACAATACAAAACAACATAACAATTTGAACAAGCAAGACTTATTTGGTGTATACTAATGCATACAGTCATTATCAATGCATTTACATAGTCAATAGGATGTATCAAGCGGAATAAAGACGTTTAAGCACAAACGTATTTTTATCTCCCCTAATAAAACCAGACAAAATATCAAATATCTAGTCACATGTCATTAAGTTTTTTTATTCGGGAAAAGAAACAAACCATTTTGAACGTGTACATTTATTATAATGTATTCGTGATTGAAAATAGAATAATATTTTTTTTTACAAACTTATTTTGCATTAGCCTATAAAAAATCTTATTTTACATTTGAATGCAAACAACTGCTAACACTTTCGAAATATGTGCAGTCCATCAATTGTAAAGACAACTAATCGGGCCTGAAATAACCAATATCGCTCATTTAATCTTGCCCACGTAAGCAATGCTATTCAGAAGTACCAGGTGTTCATATCGAATAAGTCAGTCATGCAAACAAGTGTTTAAATAACGATAGGTAATGGGTATTTTATAAGCAATTCAAAGTTTGAGAATCAATATGTTGACCTACGCACTTCAGGATGAAATAAGTCAACCTAAACGTGTTAATTTAAATATATTTTCATTACTTAAAACAGAGTAAATACAAATACTTGCTAATACTTTTGTATGCAAACAAATCATGCAATGTATTTATATACAACACTTTAATATTGGTATAGTCCAAAGTAATTGTAATAGAAAAATTTGATTTTGGGAGTCGAACCCTGAAACGTCTAAGTATCAAAACTATTTTTACACAGCAGAGGCCTTTCAGTGAACCTTTTGCTTACTCGTCCATAGTTCTACAGCCATTCATGGAAAATGTTCGGACGACGGTCATTTACGAAATAAGGTGAAGTGAAACAAAGTTATTAACAGTTTTAGACATTAACTAAATATATGTTTAAAGGACAAACGGACGGAAATAAATATCAGTACTTTTAATCATTGTAATAAACATGTATGTTCCTTTAATCTAAGCAAAATTACGGAACGCGTTTATGTTAGTTATTGTCCAACGCAATTAAATGACCATTAATTTCTATGAACTTAAAAAAACATAACATTGTACCAAACTGTACCACATAACTATGGTAATCAATAAACATAAAAAAATCATATCAAACATATTTATTATATCATATAACTTCTCATTTATATTTATAAAAACAGCAGTTTCTTTTTCGCGGCTGAAAACTGAATAACGAATTATTACTTTTTCAAACCGAATAAAGAACTGGCGTTTTAAAGGGGCCTTTCCACAGATTTTGGCATTTTTTAACTTATTCATTAAATGCTTTATATCGATAAATGTAAACATTGGATCGTAAAAGCTCCAGTAAAAAATCAAGAATAAAATTAAAAAAAGGAAAAGAACATTGCCCGGACCAGGTTTCGAACCAGTGACCCCTGGATTCCTGCCAGAGTCCTGAAGTAAAAACGCTTTATCCTACTGAGCTATTCCGCCGTGTACACATACTGAACGTATTTTATACCTTATATAAGCAATCTTCGTAGTTTCACAAAATTTAACGACAAAAACAGAACTCTCCAAATTATCCAATCGTTTCGCGTTGCAACGCTTTATAATTTTTAGGTTTTAAAATCGTCAAAAGATGCATATAATGGCTATATTAGACCATGGTAAATGTTCAGTGTTACTGTTTCCTCACAAATATCATAACTAAAACGAAAATTTGCGAATCTGAAACAACTTTTTTCAATTTTGTCAATTTACCAAAGCGTGAAAAGATCCCTTTAAATATATAGGAATTTTTTAACATATAATCAGGGTGCAGAATCAACGGGGTTTCACGGGTTTTTCACACGAGCTGGACAGAATGTAAACACACCGTTAGGCATTTTATTTTTGCAAATATCCCAAGTTATTGAAATATATCTCCTTAAATATTTAGTGCATTAAATCAGTTTGTTCTTGAAGGTTGTGCCGATATCTTAAGGTAGAAGAATAAATCATTGAATACGTTTGAAATTGGTGACAAACTTTCACGTTGCTTTAAACATAAACGTGTACTATCAATCCAACTATTGAACAAAAACACAGGCGAATTAAAGAAAGTAATTCCTATGTATTTCACATTGCCATAAGCAGCATAACAATCTGTCTTTTATGCACTAGTTAAAATTCTTACGAACAAATGTTTTAGAAAATTATTTAAAAAAGGCACCACTCACCGTTGTGTTTACATCCATTAACGTTTAATTGTGATCCCTACAAAGTCACATGATCCTGCACCCTGTATAGACTGTACCAACAAATGTTCTGTCACATTTCCATAAAATTGTAGCTGTTTATACTAGTGTTCCTTATAACGTATTGAAACCAAATCAGCAAATACATTTCCTCCCGAAAGGAATGACTTACTGTGTGCAACACTCTTTGACAAAACTACAACAATCATTATGCAGCTAGTAACATGTTAAAAAGATAAACATTCAAAGACGTTTTCGCTTTATTTTATATGTTAATAAACTAATAAAAAAATTCGTTTTCGTGAAAGAATGAGGCACAACAAATTTGCCTTATTCTTTATCAGAACCATATAACGAACTGACAACTAATAACTAAGGGAATAACTTAACATATACAAATCATAAACCATTTCTTTCACAAGTAATACACTGTGCCACACAGATACCATTCACTTTTAAATCAAAATAATTGTTATGAGAAATGTCTTAATTTAAAAGAAACTGGAATTTTCTACAAAGAAAATATGTTCATAGACGAAACTGAAACCCCTTGTAAATAATTTAACATGTAAGTGTGCTTACGAATATACATTGCAAATACTTGTAATCATTTGTTTATCCATTTCCTTCTTTCAGCATTAATAAACAATTCACTTGTATCTGCCGTATTTCTTGTTGAAGCAAAATGAAAAATGATTTATTTTCTGAATTAAAATAATTACTGAACCTGTATAAAACTTTACTTTATAAGTATAACGATGTATGTTGTTTATAAAATAAAATATGCATTCCATCAATTCATTGATTAATTGATCAACTAATTTATTGATTTATTGATTTTAAATTATTGATTTATTGATTTTATGATTCATCAATTGTCCAGATCTATTTTTTGCCGCTGAGGAACCAGATCCTTATTTTTTATTCAAGCCGATTACTATTACGTATTGTACAAAGTATTGTAAACAGATGTGTTGATTTTTGTTAGATTCATGACTTGTGTGAAATGGGCCTTTTGGCGTAACACATATAACGACCAGTTGACATGCGTTATAATCGCATTGAAGGCAATAGTGGGCTGTATCGAAGTCATGCTGATAAATTCGTACCTTAAACTGTGTTTACCATTAATTCCGAGTGTCTACAGCATTGCAGTCTTAGTGTTATCCATTAGTTACTTAATACAAAGACCACAATACAATATAATCTAACATGTAAAGTTCATTAGAACATTTCCGAACAGAAAAGCAAGTTTGGTCGTCGTATTCAACCAATACATAGTCAGATATACAACGGTTAACCACAGGTGGTTATTGTGTGGCCATGATATTAATTAGTGAAACATCATTTTGAATGATAAATAATCATATTATAACGAAAAATCAACTTTTCTGAAAAAAAAATTACTATCAAATATATATATATATATATATATATATATATATATATATATATATATATATATATATATATATATATATATATTCACACATATGGCCAGTTACGGGGTCTCTGATTTAGAAATAGGTTATGGGGTTCCCACTTTAAATACATGTATCTCCATACCCTTTTTTATCCGATATAAACACGAAATAAGGTATATAGGGGTACCTACTATTATTATTGTATATAAATACGTCATTTATTTAACGTCTTATACAAGGAAATATATAGCGAACTTATTTGCGAGGTATATACAATTTCAATTTCAGACCTGATTGTGGTTTTCGATTTAAGACCTTATTGTGAGATTTGATTGCATTACCTCCCCTACACCCCCCTCATAGTAATTAAAGGAGCCTAGATTGCGGGGTTGTATATAGACCCCGTTTTTTATATTGACCTCGTAAGTACAGTCTGAAAACTACAGAGACCGCGTAACTGGCACAATGTATTGGTATATATATATATATATATATATATATATATATAAAGGTATTCAACTCAAAATCACCCGATGTTTTCACTTATTATTAATATAGCCACACGCTAACCACCTGTGCGGTAAACCAGAACATGCCGTATTTAAAACTAAACAATTTACCTCTCTTTAAAAATCTTGGGAGCCGATTCGCATGTAAAACATACCAAACTACTGCATAAAACAAGGAAAACGCCTGAATTTGTAACACAATCCTAGATAAGTAAGTATATTAAATAGTTATATTTACTTTCATTAAAATTTGTAACATCAATGTTAATTACATTTACCATTCACATATCCGCGTTGCGCGAATCCAAGCGAAATCAAAAATAAGACGATGTAGGGAGTTTATATAATAAAATATGCATTCCATCAATTCATTGATTAATTGATTAACTAATTTAGTGATTTATTGATTTTAAATTATTGATTTATTGATTTTATGATTCATCAATTGTCCAGATCCATTTTTTGCCGCTGAGGAACCAGATCCTTATTTTTTATTCAAGCCGATTACTATTACGTATTGTACAAAGTATTGTAAACAGATGTGTTGATATTTGTTAGATTCATGACTTGTGTGAAATGGGCCTTTTGGCGTAACACATATAACGACCAGTTGACATGCGTTATAATCGCATTGAATGCAATAGTGGGCTGTATCGAAGTCATGCTGATAAATTCGTACCTAAAACTGTGTTTACCATTAATTCCGAGTGTCTACAGCATTGCAGTCTTAGTGTTATCCATTAGTTACTTAATTCAAAGACCACAATACAATACAATCTAACATGTAAAGTTCATTAGAACATTTCCGAACAGAAAAACAAGTTTGGTCGTCGTATTCAACCAATACATAGTTAGATATACAACGGTTAACCACAGGTGGTTATTGTGTGGCTATGATATTAATTAGTGAAACTTCATTTTGAATGATAAATAATCATATTATAACGAAAAATCAACTTTTCTGAAAAAAAATATTACTATCAAATATATATATATATATATAACAAGGTATTCAACTCAAAATCACCCGATGTTTTCACTTATTATTAATATAGCCACACGCTAATCACCTGTGCGGTAAACCAGAACATGTCGTATTTAAAACTAAACAATTTACCTCTCTTAAAAAATCTTGGAAGCCGATTCGCATGTAAAACATACCAAACTACTGCATAAAACAAGGAAAACGCCCGAATTTGTAACACAATCCTAGATAAGTAAGTATATTAAATAGTTATATTTACTTTCATTAAAATTTGTAACATCAATGTTAATTACATTTACCATTCACATATCCGCGTTGCGCGAATCCAAGCGAAATCAATAATAAGACGATGTAGGGAGTTATAAGATATTCAGTATATTAGCCGGATATTACCGCAAAGGCTGAGAAATTAATCAATTTAAACACAAAAGTTTTTCTGTTCGGTCCCATGAATGGCAGTAATGTCTGAGAGACACGATCGTTTCCGAAACTAAACAAATTGCGAATTAAATGATTGCTGATCTGCTTAAGATAAATGAAAATTTCCAAAACAATCCATATAAATGGATTTCTTGCCAATAAGTATTCGAAGTTTCGCAGTCATAGCGACGAAATATCGAATGAATTTAAATAGATCGTAATACACAATTGAAAGAATTGCCTTTAAGTTTCATCACATTTTGATAATAAGTTCATGAGATCTAGCCAAGAGACAAACAAAATCCTTGTAGTCCGGCAGAAAAGTGGCCATTTTTCACTAAAGCCGACATTGGGGTGTCTAGTAAATGTAAACGTGTTTTTTTTTGTTAGTGGACATGCTACTGATAAAGATACCAAATGATGCCGGGCTGGTATCTTTGGGGGTTACGAGAAATTCAAGATTCAATATGAATAAAGAAATGTAAACGTGTGTTATAAAAAAATGAAGATGGCGTCCAAATTGGCTTCCATAATCGATGTTGCTGCACAAAAATTGCTCTTAAAACCAAGATAATTACCAAATGTTCACATAAGAATAATGAATATGAAAAATATGACAATTTAGCAGCAATTAAGTGTTTAATAAGTGTTTGATTCAATGATTGCCAATATTTCATATGCAGATTATAGTAAAACAAAGAGCATATCGGCCTAATCCTTACCATTGGAGAAAATGTATATTATCCGTGTGTACAGTAATAGCAACTGTTTCAAAGGTATGATTTGTGTTATGAAAATACAACGGTGTCATAAATTTCATTAAGCACATTATAAACCAAATGAAACACCATAAAACGTATAATTCCACATTTGTTCACCAAGGTATGACAAGGCATGGTATACCGTAGTGTGCATACTAGTTTAGCTCATGTTGGGAGATGTTGTCTAGCATAGAGCGATGTTCTAAAGTATATATTATTTCAGTTCCCATGTTTGTCTTTCGTGCCAACAATTACATTATATAAATATTACATGTCTGACAGGGTGACAGTAAATTTGTCAACTTGAGGAAATACTGTCAACCGAGGCGAAGTATTTTTCCAAAAGTTGACAAATTAACTGTCACCCTGTCACACATGTAATATTTATTTTATTTAACCGAAAAAACTATTCAAACATGAACAATTTATGTGATCACGAGTGAACTAAAATCGATATTTCACCGAATCCAACACATTTTATTTTTATTTTATGTTTTTTAACCGTTTATGTATATTGAAAATGAGCTTAACTTGAGAATTTCGCTGGAATAATGACGTCATTTAGTCAACAAAATGACGTCACTTCACAGTAATTCCGCACGTGATTGCTAAGGTAGCGGGCGACAGTATTTTTTGTACAGTAATTTTTTTCCCGCTGGGTCTGGCAGTATTTCTATGTCACGATGGCCTATGGAAGTTTAGCACTGTGAATAAAAGTGAGGTATAATAAAACGCAATATACCATTATTCTCCATCTTTCCTTCCTCATGGACACAGTAAGTTATCTCAGCGGTATGTTTTGTCTGATCATTGTTAAATCGTATTATGTCAACCTGACAAGCGCAAAAGATAGCACATGATAGACGCGCTTTTTACACGAGCACCCTAGTGTTGATATCGCTTATACACCCATATTTTATTACTTTAAGCACGATGAGTGGAGATTAAGCAAGCGAGTAAATCACCAAGATTGAGATCGGTAGGGGGGGGGGAGCTTCATCTTATGCATGTTTCCATAAACACGCCTGTATGTGAACACGTTTCACATTTGCATAAAATGGTTCTGTGGTTGGCGACAATCTCGCAAGGATGGCATAGCCTTATCCGACTACCCTACCATGGATTCCCAATGGTTCTGTCTTGTAATACACGTTTTTTCTGTATCATTATTTCCATAGCATTCTGAGGCTATTCTTTCACATTTTCGTTCATACAAGCTGTCATGTCACCTAACTGTCTGATGGAGTTACCTGCGTTCAGCAGCTGAATATATGATCCCTCACCGATACCAAACTATCCTTCCACCTTATTGCATCAGTTGTTGTTTGTTCTCAGTGACAGCTAGTATAATATTTTGTGGTGGTTCAGACATGTCACCCGTTAGATCGACAGCCTTGAAACATTGGAATGTCTACTTGACATCGCCACTCTTTGGTGCTGAACCCTATGCATCTGCAAAACATTACGTAGACATCGCATTTATTCAGATGATTCTTCTATAAGACTTGAAATTGTCAATATAGTCATGAATGTTTTTAATATAGTCATGTATCTTTCCATACAAGGGACAAGGAATGACACAAAAGACATCAGATTCATCTTGAATGAACATGTCATCTGGCTGCAATGTGCCGCTCACACACTGTAGTTGATTATTCAGCACCTATTTGGTTTTCCCTATTCTGAGTTCCCTTATCATTTAACATAGCGTCAATTAATGCCTAAGGCTGTATCTGTTTTGCATCAAGATCAATATATGCGAGCGGACGCCGAAAGGCCAGATAGCCGGAGCATACTGTACCTTCTAATTATGGATATGGTTCAGCTAATTAATGATACATGCTTTTGAGCAATGCCAGATGGCTAGTTCAGATCGTATCTTCTATATAACTTCAAACTGGAGAACTGGAGAATAACGCACCAAGTTAATTACTCATTGATCATCTCGATAATTAGTCATGTCTTGGGTATGCAGACGGCCAATTGATTGTTGTATAATTTCGTGTAAATGGCGGACTGACATTCATATACGTTCGTCGTTACCATTAGACACGTGGTTTTGCACATATTCTCGTCGGAAAGTGTACACATCACCATTGGGTGTTCCAATCTATATCAATATATTGTTCTTCAAAAGAGAATTCAGATTCACGCGCACGGTCGGTTATGCTGTCATACCATTTGTTATTGCAATGGGGCCGATAGGCCGCTACATTTAGCTTGTAGTTCAGAATATTTTACGAACATTGGAAAAAGTTGTGTTGAATAAAAGAAATAGAAATAAGTCGTTATGAAAACTGAAATAGACTTGTATGTGGTTATTGTGTTCACCACAAATTATGTCACAATAGCAGTAGATACTGGAGCCAATACATGGTTTGGTATATGGTTATTGTCAATTTCCATACAATAAGCGTGTAAGCAAATCACGCTTGAATTTATCAGATTGATGTCAAACACTTTGGTGTCTGCACCCCTAATGTGCTTTCAAGACACAACGTTGGTTTCAACTTTGTTTAGAAATTAATTCATACAAATGGTGCGGCCATGAGTTTTCAAATTCCATCATTTGGGTTTTATCAATACCTTTTGCTGGATCCCCATTAGCTGACGTTTGTGCTATTGTTCCTGTCACAATGTAAACTCGACTGGGTAATACTTGCTTGGATCTAACGGATCAATACATTCTTCTTGTTTTCTTCTTCAAATCATTTTTTCTCAGAATACTTGATTAATCCTAAGCATCTGCATAAATCCTCGCCCGCTTCTCTTGTGTGTTGTTAATCAGTGTTCACTCAATTAGTACTGCGCATTTATCTCAGATCGTCCTGCATACCGTTGCAAAAATGTGCAGGCTCAAACTCAAAACCTTGAGATTTTCAGGTTGAAGTGATGAATCTATAATTCCCTTCTTGTCATGGCTATATTTTATAAAATTTGGTTCGTTTAACATGTCGCTCCATATAGCATCCCATACCCCACGGAAAATGTCTCATGAAATGCTCATCCTTTAAGAACTTGGCCTTTTCGCTTTCATGCATGTTTTCCATTGACCTTAGATCATAGAGGCCGTATCTCGAGTTGTTTGGGTGTTCAGAAGCAAGAAGTATGGTAACATAAACGTAACTGATGCCAAGTGTAGCGGCCAAACACAATTGTATTTGTATTAGACGTATCATATATGTTTATTTGATTTGTATGTAAACCGAAAATTGCGATAATATATCTAACCAGATGTGATACGTCGATCCATTTAAATGGAAATGGGGTTTCTGAACCATTGGTAGACATAATCAAATGAGTTTTAATAAATGATATTTTATGCAATATAGTAACCAATTTGTTTTAGTGATGACTGAACAAACCAAAAATCGCAAAATTAAAACTTCACATTCTTTAGATGTGCTAAATTTGAAGTCTGAAAACGTCGTACAGATCGGTTATGTTTGGCACTCCTTCAAATACACTGGCGTCTATTGCTTCGAGAATGTTGTTGATTAATAGTTTTAACAAAATCATCTAAAGCGAAATCTATGCTACTTTGAAACATTTGATCAACTATTTTGAATAAGATATGAATTGATAAAAAATGCGTTTGCTTTTGCTTTTATATGGGAAAGACAAGCAGGTGAATTGTTTCAAAATGCATTTGCTTTATCCTTCATATGGGAAAGACGAACATTTGACTTTATGTATAATTACATGTAGAAACAGCCAAAAGATGCCATAGTTTGATTGATAAACAGCATTCTTACCAAAAAGCAATCATATGGCAAAGGGACAATAATAGAGACAGTTCTTCCATAATATCATGCGGACCTTTGACTGAATATGGAAAACTGAAAAGTATGTATTTCGATTCAAATAATGCGTGTAGAGTAAATCACAGTTTTTGTAGTTGAGTCGAACTCCTTAACGTGGCCCGAGAAATATTTCGTAACCGATTGTAACTAGGTCCCTGGAGTTAAAAACAAACAGCGCCACCTGACTTAACGTTCAAATAATACAGGAAAACCATTTAAAAGATTCACGGTTTTGATATTAAAAACACTAAAAGTGAAAAAGTTTACTGATGATACAAACAACACATGAAATCCCGTAAAATAATTGAATAGGCGATTCAGACGATTAGCCAGTAGAATTATCTCCCCTAATAAAATAAAAGAAATACATATTGTCTATAACACTTTGACCATTCCGAATAAAACTATATATTATACCTATATATTAAGACCCTAGTTAATGAACTAAGTATAGTTCTGTTACATCAGTCATATCTAGTTTATCCACATTGAATTATGAACTCGTGTTATTCAAATACTGCATAAATAATTCCTCGACATTCCCGAATCAGGATACTCAACGTTTAAATAAATAAACGAGATCCTCATTTCGAACACAAACCAATATAGGCACATAGATTTACTTTCTTAGCTATAACTTTGCGTAAACAAATCTGTAACAACTACGAAAATAGTTTATCAGGTCGTTGTGATTTTAATTTAGCTTTGTATTTTATTTTGTACGCATAGAGTCGATGTTAAAGTGTCCAAACTTCTCAAAGAAGAGTATTCGTTATTATAAAGGAAGTTCTGTTAGAGAACACAAGTACCTACCAAGCTAGTTAGTTTAGTTGACGTCAGGTTAAGCCTTCGTATCTTTTAAGAGTTTGTATTAATTTAAAACGTGCATAATCCAAATGAAACACAACATTTTACCGGAGTATGGACTTACACCCGTTTTAGTTTAGCTATTGTTTTAATTTTCTTTTATCTTTCAGTTTGCAATTTGTCAGTGTCCAATGTCCCAACCAAAATTTGTCCCAGACTATAGATTAATAAGTTATTGTAGATTGCATAAGCATTTAATAAACTGATATCATAACGTGTTGTCTTAAAAATTGTTATACACGTGTCCATTAATCAAATTGTATTGTAGCGCCTTTATTTATATTGTAAAATTCAGCGATCAGAATACAAAGTAAACAGAAAGCAGGTGTTGCCCCGGCAATTGGACTAACACGTGCTTATAGAGTACATAAGCATATATGATGCTAAAATAGTCATTTGCTGCCCTCTATATACTTACATTCGGGTGATATTTTATCCAGTTTAGTGTCTGCGTTAGCTTTTAAACGTACAGTGACAATTGTTTAGTTGCCAGAATCCCCAAACAAGAGTTTCCCTGATCTTTGATAATACGTGATTGTGTAGTAAAACGCTAACTAACACGCTGGTGTAGTCACATGTCGTCTAAACAGTTAACACCAGCTTTAAAATGGCAGTGAACATGTCTTAAAATTCTTTGTTTTTTTGTTTAAATAATCTAACATAACATATGAGCATAAGTAAAATATATACGCTAAGCATAATTGACATGACCTCAATCAGAACATAGGATGCTTTGCTTTCAGAGGAAATTATTAATCACAAATCTGGTTGGACAGTAAAACTTATATTGACCCAACAACGTTGTACCAACGAAGTACGATCAGAAATTCGAATACCTTACTTTGAACATCGAATTAGACAAAATTATAATGCATATGGTATACGATTTATAGAAAACATGTTTTATTATAATATTGATATTATATACTAAAATTGACGATTCTGGACATAAAGTTACTTTAACGGCGGTATAAAGGGTCATTTTACAATGTTCTCTGTATATTTCTTCGATGCTTATCGAGTTATTTGAATGCATAATCAAACCCCTCTTTAAACCTTGATTTATAAGGGCATACAGTTTAAGGTTTTTCTTGTTAATTCTTTTATTATATGTAATCAATAAATGTCTTTAATAACCATTGAGTGTGACGTTGAAATAAATATTGATGTCCTGATGTCGAAAATATACGTCAGCTACTTTAAGACGAATATGACATTTAAATAATTTAGCACATCTACGTCGCAGGGACATGTGTGAAATAGATTTTTTCGAAATATGATAATCTAAGGAGCCAAAAATTAACAAACAATTAAAGCCAGACATAGCGTTCGTTAAGATCATATACATGTAATTTCTGACTGATCGCTTCACCTGCTGTGGGTTTTCAAGCTTTTTCAATTGAACACACACAACCCACGTTTTCAACAATCACACATAACCTAAATAATAGAACTGCGTACACTTAGTGATGTTCACTTTGTTGATTAATGAATTTACTGACTATATATATTAATCAGTCAGTCGAACAATGCAAACCACACTTTGGTCATACATTTATGTTAACATTAAATTTATGATTGTGTATTCCAATTAGTGCGGATTATGAATCGTCTTTCCTGTACATACTGTGTTTACAGAAACATAGGCACGCGCTATTGTCAGAGAAAAATATTTCATTGTGTTTTAGAAATCGCCAGCTAAACTTGATTTACTGGTTTGATAGTCATAAACCAGTAACCAAAATTTTAGCACAGTTATAATAGTAAATATGAGCTCTATCAAATTAGGTTAATCTTTGTGATAAATAATTAAAAATATTGAAGAAATCAGCTAATATATTGATCGAATATTTATTTATGTTTTATAATTTACATAAATAATAATGAGAAGTATAAATAGACATAATTGACGCGCGGAGCATGTCGTCCGTGCTTACCCACTTGCCAGCCTGTGAAGTGCATTATTCAAACTGTGCCGCTTTGCTACATACAATAGTTTTTATTCCAATGAGTTCTATAAAATGCGCTCGCGCTGTATTATACGAGTGCCAGAACAACATTAGCATGTTCAATTAATAATATGCAACCTTATAATAAAATACAAGTCGAAATAATATTGGAAACAATTATAGTGTTGTAAATCGGTACATTTGCACAAAATAAAATCAAAGCGCATATAATACCGAAAAAGGCATGTATGCATGAATGCATCTAATGACTTACACAATAGCAATTTTCTTGCTCCATGTGTAAACAACGAGAAAAGGTATGGTACGTAATGGACATTTACGATACTTAATTAAAACACACTTAGTCTGTTTGTATTGTTTTTACATATTGAAACGGATTTCACACTTAAAAGTTAGATATTCCTGTCTAGTCGAAAATAGTTAAGAATGAAACTAAAGCATTATTTATGCAACAATTTCTAAAAGTTTATAATAAATACATGCACGGACTGTGACATGACGTTGATGGTCTAGTGGGTTTTATCTCAAATATAGATTGTGTTATGCTGACTTATTCAGATAGGTTACCTTTCCCTAAATTAAAGAATGTTATTGATGATGGCGTTCATTTTCGCCAGTGCATATTTCCTCCAAAGAAAGCAAAGTGAAAAAAAGTCTTAGACCTTGTCTACAAAACAAGGTATAATAAAGTTAAACTCCCAAAAAGAGCATCATAACTAATGTGCTCGTCACGCGCTTAGATTATATGTGACTATAAATCCGCCTGGAAGAATAATTGTATAGTAAAAAATAATTGTATAGTAAAAATATTTGCGAGGTCTTACGTTAATTACAAATCATGCTGAAACATTAGCACTATACGTTAACAAGTTATAAACCGTTATATTGTATGAATGGTGTTATGCAAGTGAGGAATTTACACTTTACATGGCAATATCTGCTTTGTAGCTGTGCGCGTACCCTACAATAATGTGTATGCAGGAAGAAACCCTTGTTTAGGGCGTTAAGTCACTGATGCGCACAATAAGTTAAAAAGATATAAATGCTAAATTTGATTAATGGTAGAGTGAACATGACAAACTTTTTCGTAATAGTGATATCGTAATTTCGTAAAAATGGAATCAATATATTTATTCGAACACATTTGATTTATTTATTATCAATACCCCCATAAAATTAGGAATAAGAAACCAGTTCCTTATTTCGTTTTTAAATCTAATAAGGAAAACATTATATAACTATTAAATTCACATTTAACACACTGTACCACCTAATTATAAACACCATTATTCGTGTATTTCTATTTCAAGATATTTCTTCTTCCATTTATTTATAGTAATACAACTGCTCGTTTTTCGGGGCCGAATATGGAAAAAGTATGTAGTTCCTACTTCAAACAGCATAAACAACTGGCATTTCCAACTTTAAAAAAATACAAGGACAAAACCGTTTTATATTATTTTCGACATTATGTTACATGTAAGTATGCTATAAAATATATATACCAATACAGAAAGGGTATGAGCGAACCCACTTCAATTTTGCAGCATAAAAAAACTCATAAAGAAAAAAGAGGAAGTGACAGTTTCAACTTTAAATATTTAAATAATATATATTACTTTATAACATTACAATGAAAATGAATGTAGTTTTGATGATTAAATAATTATTATTCATGTTGTATCAATAATCACGATCCTTGTTTCGTCACAGAAACAAGGAACAATATCATTATGATTATACAATAAATAATGCATATATATGTATATGTTTTATTTATTTTTATAAATATATTGAGTTAAACATGTACATTTTCTTTTCAGTTAGTTAGGTCATATACCCCTTAATATCTACTTACCCTGATCTTATGGATTACTAGACTCGCCCATTAATCAAGTTGTTGCACTCACTTCAAATGAATCAATAGGGGGAAATAATGATGATGCTATTAATGATGATGATGATAATAATGACGAAGCTGTTGATAATAAAGATGATGATGATGCTATTGATGATGATTTTATAAGATGATTAGGGTGGCGGTGGTTGTGGTAGGGTGGAAGTGGTGGAGGTGGTGATGATGGTGCTGCTGCAGTTGGTGGTGGTGGTTGTTGTTGTGGTGGTGGCTGTTCTGGAAAAGTTGGCGGTTATGATAATTATAAAGATATTATAATAATAAGTTTGAGTACGGTCTTTAAGATGTTAATATTCCAATTATCACAATAATATTAATAAAAGACACTGCGGGAGATGATGCGGAAAGTGATGATGAGTGTAATGATGGTTATGAAAATTAAGATAATAAAGTTGTAGGTGATTAGCTGGAGCATATTATAAAGTTACAGTATTGATAACCTTGATCTAGACAAGTAACAAGCAGTTGCCATATTCAAAGCATTCATGTGCCAGTGTACCTAACGTTGTATCAAAATAAAAATTTACACATTGCATATATCACTTTTACCATAAAGAAAAAAAACTTAGGTTATTAACACTAAGTTGTAAAGTCATGCAATTCAACTACTGCACTTATAATTTCTCGACATTCCAGAATCAAGATTATCAACAGTTAAAGTAACTAATTGAGATCATAAAATATAAGGTATAATTTTGATTGCAATTTAAAACGTCTTCCGTTATAGGTTCTTATTTGTAGTATTTGTATTTAAGGCCAACAATAGGATCTACGAACGGATGATATACAAATCAAATCGATAACATACACATTCATATGAACATGTTTCGTTCATTTTCAAATCATATCATCGTGTTTCTTTCTAAGAAATCGATCCGAGGACTAGAGAGGATTTCGTGTTTAAACTTAGAATAATATTTTACACTGAGAATATTTATAATCTCATTTATCATTTAGTTATTGTCTATGATATACAGATAAAACCACACTGATAACCCATTATCACAAACCTTTACAAAATGATTGATTTATATAAGACTCCATCACTTTAAATCAACAGTGGTTCGAATTGATAAGACCAAAGTGGTTCTATGATTGGCTGTATTAAACGGAGGTTCTTAATATCACTTATATATTAGGGTCGTTAGACGGATTTGCATTAGTGAAGTTGCACCTGTTTGTTTAATTCTGAGTTGCTTATTAGAACATGAACGTAAACATGATAATAGATGTAAATATACTCTTTAAACGGCACATACACATAGTATTATCTATTTCGAAACTTTAATCAATGTATAAGCATGCCATGAAAATGGATTAAATATTCCAAAACAAAGTAAAGCACTTAAATAACTGTGCAGACGTTATAACCATTAAGAAACGACCGTTTGAATGTCTCAATATACGTTTGTATTGAATAACACACACAGATATTCGTGAACTTTATAGGCATGAGTTTATATCTAACTACTCGTTTTAACACAGTTCTGCTTGTTATGAATAGTAACGTTCCATTTTCCTAGTTAAATAAGGGAAACGGAACCAGATCTTCTTTCCTCTTTTTTTACATAGTCATAATTTTATGTGCACAAATCTGTATAACTACGAACAATATGTATTATGTCGTTGTGATATAAATTATGCGTTCTTGAATTATATTTATTACGTAAGTTGCATACGTTTCAGTCCCCAAACGTCTCAAAGAAGAGTGTTCCTTTACTTTAAACGAACAGGTTCTTTAAGAATATACAGTCAAGTAACTACCAATCTAGCAAGGTCAAAGGAGATAAAATTAAGCATTTGTATTTATTTTTGAGTTAGTATTACAGATAAACGAGAGTGCCCAAATATTCCCAACAAGACATTTCAGCTGAGTATGGATTAACGCTCGTTTGCAGTTTAGCTATTGTTTTAACTTTTCTTTTAAAGTGTAGTACCCAGTTTTTCAGGGTCCAATAGTTGTTCCAGACTATAGACTCAAAAGTTCTTGTAGATGGCAACCGCATTTTATAAACAGATATATTAACATGCCGTCTTAATAAATCTTCTGTACATGTACATTAATCAATTTGAACTTTAGCGCTTGAATTTACATTGTAAAAAACAGCGACCGTGTAAAAGAATCCAAATGTAAAAAAAAAAGTGTTTTCCCGAAATAAGAACTAACTAACTAGCATCAACTAACACGCGCTAAAAGAGTACAAAAGCATCTGTCATGTTATTATAGTAACCTGCCCTCTATATTCTTTACAAGCGGGTGATTTGTCATCACTTTAGCGTTTGTATTAGCTTTTAAACGAACAATGACAATGGTTCAGACTTTCCAGAATCCCAAGCAACATGTTGTAATCGGATATTTGATACAACATGTTTTATAGTAAACAGCCATTTATCACGCTGAAGGTGCCCCATGTCCCAGTTACTATAAAATGGCAGTGGATATATTATAAAATTATTATCTAACGTGCTTTATCAAAGGCGTACTCCACTTAGTCTTCCTAGAAAACTGGTTGGGAACTGTTCCAACATTTCATTGGATGTTAAAAGACGTAAAAAGTATGGCATAGACAGCTCCGCCGAAAAATACAGACAGGTATGAGATACAAAACACTATAAGTAAAAGATATAAGAACTAACATAACAAGGAATATATGTTTCGAGTTAGTTACAAAGTAAGATAAAAAGCATTTCCTTTTTACTGAAAAAAGACAAAAACAAAAGAAATAATTACGCAAAAAAGTGGCACAAAATGTAGGGAAATTACCATTGTCTTGGTTTTCTTGATTTTAATGATCTAAAATCACATCCGATCATAAGTAAAATATATACGATATGCTTACTTTGCATGACTTGCATGTTATCAGGACATTTATTTTCGAAAACAGGATTCTTTGTTTACAGAGGTGACGTTTTATTATAATACATCCCAAATCTGGTTGGACAGTAAACATTAAAATGACCCAACATTGTTGTACCAACACATTACTAGCAAACGCTCGGAGAGCTTACTTTGTACGAATTAGACCATAAGATTATATATGCATTATACGATACAAAGAAAAAACAACTTGGTTTATTCTAATAGTGATATTGTATATTTAAAGCGATGATTCTGGACAAAATGTTACTTAAAGGGCTGTATAACAGGGCATTGTATAATGTGTTTTGTAGATTTTTCCCAAGCGCATGGTGTTATTTGAATTTTTAATCAAAACCATATTTATGCATTGGTATATAAGAACATAAGAACAGTTTAATATTTAATTCTCATATTCAACATACACAATTAAAGTCTTGAAAAACCCTTGTGTGATATCGCAAATATACGACATCTACTCAAAGAGGAATATACCGTTTCTTTAAATGGTTGGGCAGATCTTCGTCTCTCTCTCTCTCTCTATCTATCTCTCTACTCTCTCTCTCTCTCTCTACTCTCTCTCTCTCTCTAGCTCGTCTCTCATCTCTCTCTCTCTCTCTCTCTCTCTCTCTCTCTCTCTCTCTCTCTCTCTCTCTCTCTCTCTCTTCTCTCTCTCTCTATATATATATATATATATATATATTATATATATATATATATTGGCCAATACACAGGGATAAGTGTTGTCTGAAACATGTTCGACAAGAAAAAATATATGATAAAGTTAAATGAACACACGTGTATCATTACTTATGTGCACTAGCATGATATTTGACCATAACTCCGCCTGTTGTAAAGCAATATACGGTATAAACACGTTAACTACACAGGGCATTGAAACATGTTATTTACCGCCATATCATATGAATGGTGATGTGCAAGTGAAGAAGTTAGACGGCACGTGACAGTATACGCACGTTAGCTGTGAATGTACTTTACAGCTATTAATGCATTATTGATCAAAGTTATTGTTCTAAAATAGTTCTGCTTCATTGTAATATTCGTGACCGAATAAGTTAAAGTAATTAGTTTCTCATTTAACCCGAATAAGAAACTTGCATTTCCAACTTTTGAAATAATTCATAGAAGAAACTTTACCATATTACCTCGGACATCCTTTTGCATGTTAAAATGATATGAATATATATTCCATAACATGTTTTCCTATACTTTTATTCTGTTTTGTTTTGCAACAGAGGAAAGAACAATTACCTTTTCTGCCGTATTTTTTATTAAAGCCCTTTGTTAAACTGAATGTTCTAATTTAAATAATGTTGAATGTGTATACAAGTATACCCGATAACATAGCTATGAAAGTCAATAATCTTATAATAATAAAATGTATGTATTCTAAAAAAAGTTCCACTATGTATTTATTTATCAATTATATGTTAGTGTTTTTCCGATTGAAAGTAATAGCAAGGTTGGCTGTATTGACGTCATGCGTAGTTTAATTCGTACCTCAAACGTTTCTATTTTGAAATAAAATGTATTATTATTAGTATTACTATATTAATTATTTAAATATAAATTATAACTTCATGTAGATTTATATGGCTAGTTTAATTAATAAACAGTTTTAGTTAATGTTAAGCATGCAGGTCCCATGTTCAGTCTCGAAAAAGGAACTGGAGTACTAGTAAACAGAACGAAGTTGAAATATGTAGGGGTAATAATTATAACATCATAGCAATATCTACACTTATTTTCTCAGTTTGGTTAATGTCAAGTTATTATTTAAGTTAGAAAATGACAGTCCTTAATTTGGCTTGAATATCATGTTTGTCTTAGTTATGGAATGCAGTTTGAATAATCTACCATACTTATTGATGTGACAAAAGTCAGTTCTGTTCTCGACTTGAATAAGGAAAGAGGACTGGTTTTATTATCAATTAGTAAACCTTTGTAAACACTAGTTCGCATAAATATTGTCCCATCACAGGACTACATGTAAAATAATTGTCAAAGTTACATGGTTCAGACTGATGTATACGATGTTTCATTAGGTAAGTTAGAAAATACTAGCCCCTCATTTAGTTTTAATAAAAATTGAGGAGCCTGTTCCTTAGTTATTGTTTACTATTGACAACGGAAATGGAATATACGTTAATACAACTATGTAGCGATATGTTGTTTGAAATATTTTAATGTCATACCTACATATAAAATTAGTTTCAATGTTAAGGGCTGCGGTTAGAAGTATGGCCAATTAGTATTACGGTTCAAAACAGCCAGTTCTTTATTTGCTTATAATAAGCGATAAAAAACTGGCTAATTGCTTGTATTTCAGTCGTAAAAAGGAATGTGTGCTATTAATAAACACAACTATGTAAAATCTGTTAGAATAATATTTGTATATTAAAGAGCTTTTCACATAACAGACTGTTGTTGTCGAGTACATTGAAACGCTGCTATAAAGGCAAATTATTACATGACAGTAGATTGTAAACGAGGAAATCGTGGACAATGGAAACAATGATATACATGTAGTATAATATTATTAACATGAAGCTCTTCCCAACTTGTTTATCATTCCAATACAAGGTTAAACTGCAATTTCGATATAAAAAATGCTGCTTGCGTGAAGATTCTTCCGAAAAGCAGGTATCTAATAATGTTTTTATAATCTTCTTTTTTAAACAGTAATTTTGGGGAACTTTAGTTTGATTACATGTTTAAACATTTTTATTACATTGGTTTTCAACGCAGTGTCGGTGGAAATTTTTGCAAAACAATTCGCTGGTATTTTATACCGATAATGAACTTGATGTATTGTATTAATGTGTGAAACATTTGCGGCATTACATATGAAGGTAAGGTTTGCATAAAGATATTTTGTTTGTTTTGTTGCTTTTGCTCGTTTTCCGATGATTGCTGTTAATGATTTACGCTAAGATGGTAATGTGAGGGCGAACGAACATAGAATAGACCGAAAGAGAATTTTCAACCGTGTTTGTTGAGAACATTATGCCAAATACCTAATGGTTAATATTCTTCAGACCAAAATTTAACTATTTGTATAAAAGTTTTTATGACAAATTTACGTATTATAACGTTTTATGGCATTTGTTCACGTGTCTTTAATATTTCGGACCTATAAAACATCTTAGACTTTCAGCCTAGGTCGTGAAGCTTTCGCATATGCATATCTACGTAAAAAATTTTACAGTTAAAGGGACATTTTCATTAATGTGTGCATGCAGTGAAGTTTGTCATTAAATGTAAACACTGGATCTAAAAAAGCTCATTAAAACAAGAACAACAAGAATACACTTAAACAAAGTACCCTCAACTGTGCGCGAACAACTGACCCCTGGAGTAAAAGTCTATCGCTTAGACCACTCGGCCATCCGTGCGCATACAATGAGTGATGTATCTTATACTTTATATAAGCAATCCTCGTAGTATCACAAAATATAACGAAAACAACAGAACTCTCCACATTATTTAATCGTTTCGCGATGCAAAGCTTTATAATTTTCTGATCACCAACTGTTTTTCAGAGGAAAAATCCAATTTATATCTTTGATTATAAAAATACAGACTGATTTTATACGATAACTTGTTTCCTTAGGTAACACACATATTATTATTCAATTTTGTACTCACAAAGGATAACTGTGGAAATATGAAATTTATATAGTTATTACAAATTTAATAAAATAGAACTATTGCGCAATAATATGTACACAGCTAAATCAAGTTAATCGTGGCAGATATGCAATAACATATATTTACAAAATTCACATACAATTTTTTTCCCATGTACAAATTTATTTCTATCAATATCTTTTAAAAGTTAATTGGCACAAGTACATCAATAGTTCAATACTGCTTACAATTTATAAATATAAATAAAAAGCCTACTTTTAACAATTAAACATCTATCAAAATATCGTCCATGCATGAAGTGGGAAATATTCCAAAGAACAATAATGCAATCACAATGAAAAATGAAATGCCTATGAGAAAAGGGAAAAATCCAATTTAAAGGCTAAATGTTGCACACAATGTCCATAATGAACAAGGGCTGTTTGTAAAACATGCATTCCCCCCCTATATGGGCTATAAGTTGTAGTAGTAGCCATTTAGTGAATAAGTTTTTTGTCACTGTGAACAATGGTGGTGTTGGTGGTGATGGTGGTGGTGGTGATGGTGGTGGTGGTGGTGGTGGTGGTGGTGATGGTGGTGGTGGTGTTGGTGTTGGTGTTGGTGGTGGTGGTTGTGGTGGTGGTGGTGTTGTTGTTGTTGGTGGTGGTGGTGGTGGTGGTGGTGGTGGTGGTGGTGGTGGTGGTGGTGGTGGTGGTGGTGGTGGTGGTGGTGGTGGTGGTGGTGGTGGTGGTGGTGGTGGTGGTGGTGGTGGTGGTGGTGGTGGTGGTGGTGGTGGTGGTGGTTGATACAATGCATTACAAAAATGCAGTTAGCCTTACATTTGGTAAAATTTAAATATATTACATACAAGGGAGGCAAATGCTGTAACAAAAAGAACATGCATAAACGGGTGTTGTTTCCCTTGTTTGAACCATGCCAAATCCTTAAAATGCTTATTTCCAGTAACTGTGACCTTCACCTGTGACCTTGACCTTTGACCTAGTGACCTCAAAATCAATAGGGATCAATTGCGAGTCATGATCAATGTACCTATGAAGTTTCATGATCCTAGGCCCAAACGTTCTTGAGATATCATCTGACAACCACCTGTTGGACGGACCGACAGACCGACAGACCGACCGACCGACAGACCGACCGACCGACAGACCGACATGAGCAAATCAATATACCCCCTCTTCTTCGAAGGGGGGCAGACACATTCTTTAATGTTTAGGCGAAGATAATCAGTTATTTATCACAAACTGCATACATCAAATACTTTTTGTACATGCGGTTTCGATAAGGTTTTATGGGGCCTTTTTAAAGAAATAGAATTGTATTCAATTTAAGAAACGTGTTTGTTGTCGAATCAAATGATGTAAAATAACACCAAAAAATTGCATAAAATACTATAATTTTTATTTTGTATTTGAGAACAATCTACAGTGATGCAACAGACTGGAGCTAATTGAGAAAAATATGGAATTACAATTTAACATATATGTACTACATTTGAATTCTGAACAACTTACAGAATACGTAGGTTCGGCAGTTCTTTAAAAGCATCCTCGTGAAGGGATGTGAGCTGGTTTCCATTTAAACCCCTAAAACAGAAACGATGTCAACTAAATTAAACAATATATAATGTTACGAAACAAATAATCATATATTTAAAATAATTTAAGAAATGGTTAAAGTGCATCTGCTTTTGCCTATAAGAATGGGAGACTTTATTCAAACTACATGTACCAACAGCATCAACATTGCATAGTTTCATTAATAAACAGCACTCCTCTGAGAAAGCGAAGAACACCTCGCAGTCAAAATGACATGAACAAGACAAGGGCTCACAACAGAGCCAGTTCTTCCTTCCAATCAACCACAACAAACTACAATCAGCGCCTTGTGAGTTCACAGTAAAGCAACACGCGTGAACACGTGATGATGATGATGATGAGGAGGAGGAGGAGGAGGAGGAGAAGGAGGAGGAGGAAAAGGATGATGATGGTGATGATGATGATGATGATGATGGTGATGATGATGATGATGATTATGATCTTGATGATGATGATAGGATGCTGCTGCTGCTGCTGATGATGATGATGATTAACTGTCTTACTTTAGAATAGTTTATTTATTTCCTCATATATGATTGTGGCTGAACATGCAAAAGACGGGAATTTTTCATGAAACACTGTCGGTCCTCGTTAACTATACTTCCCAATAAAGACAAACATGTGACGTTATATAGTACTTGTTTGACACTAGGAGATTTATGCGTAAACTAATTGTTATTATAGTTTGGAATAAAGTGTGTGCATTTTCTACGTTAAATCTATACAACCACGTAAAAGACACATTTTAACATAATTTCTTCCTATATGTAGCTCCGGATATATTTTTATCGTCGAACTAAGAAGTGCATCAATGAACCATATTTCCCTTAGTAAGTCAGGCCATATTATCAGACACCGTATATGTAATACCGTTAACTTATTACCAAGATATTATTTCTGGTTATAAAACCAAACAGCGGAACCAGGCGTCATTCGAGACAAGCGATAATGCCTTTTGCAAAAATGTATTTCTTTTAACGCACTCATTATATTTTACCGTCTGACATTTCGCGACACAGTGTGTGTGATGACTTCATATTGTTATACCGTGTATATCTCTAGTCAATCAATACATATGTAATTGAATTTCATTTCAAACATTTTTTAACAAAGAAAATAATGCCATGGTAGCTTGAAATAGTGCCATTGCATTTAGAGAAATTTATATTCAGAAGTAAGAAATGCATTCACAAGACAATGAACAAGCAGTCGTCATATGGTATAATGTGTCAGTGAACCAACCCGTTGTCATGATAAATACACGCTTACGTGGAATGTTTTATGAACTAAAGTATTGTACCCTTTTGATCAACTATTTTATGTAAGCAGCAAACGAATTATAATGGTTAAGATATAACTATCGATACAATTTCCATTATATTGTATTTAGATATAAATTGACGTATCTCCTAAAACTCTCCACATTCCGAATATAACCATAAATTACTATGAACAAAAGTTTATGAATCAGTTATAGTTCTGTTAAATCAGTCGTATCATAGTTAATCAACGCAAAGTTTTAAAGTCTGGCAATTCAAATAATACACTAATAATTCCACATAATTCCCAAATCAAGATGATCAACAGTTAAGTGGATCCATGATGGGCTGTTTATTAGTTAAGTTCTTAATATCAATAACCAGATCCTCATTCCTAACCCAAATCAAACTAGGAAAAGAGTTTCTCTTACAATGTTATAATATTATGTGTACATATCTGTAACAACTACGCAACTTATTTCACATGTCGTTGCAATACTACTACTACTAAACTTATTTAGCGTTCTTGTATTATATTTTGTACGCATAGTGCCCATGTTTTAGTGTCCAGGAGTCTTAAGGAAGAATATTCCTTTACTATAAATGAACAACATCTTTTAACATACAGAAGTACCTACCAAACTAGTAAGGTTATGTGACATAGCTGAGATTTTATTTTCAGAGTTGTTGTTGACTTAAAACTTGGCGTGCCAAAATATTCCAAACAATACATTTTACCAGAGTATGAACTATTACCCGTTTGTAGTTAAGCTATTGCTTTAACTTTTCTTTTAATGTACATTACCCAGTTTTGCAGTGCACTTACCAAGGGTTGTCCCACACCATAGATACATTATTATGTTTAGATGACATAAGCATTTTACAAACTGACATAAAAACGTGTCGTCGGAATAAATCACCTGCGCGTGTCATTTAATCAAATTTAATTGCAGCGCATTTATGAACTTGGTAAAATACAGCGACCATGTTAAAGAATCCAAATATCAAAATCAAGTGATTTCCCAAAATATGAACTTACCAACTAGCACACAATAACTAACACCTGCGTAAAGAGTACTCAAGCATATATCATGCTATTATAGTAACTTGCCCTCTTTATTCGTTACGAGCGGGTGATTTTTCATCAAATTTAGTGCTTGTATTAGCTTTTAAACGTACAGTGACACTATTATAGTTTCCAGAAGCCAAAACATTTTTTCCCAGATCTTTGATATTACGTGCTAAATAGTAAAAAGCCAGCTAACAAGCTGAAGGTGTCACGTGTCGTCAAAGTTCGTCATATTTCTTTTAAACGGCAGTGAAAACTTGTTTCCCATAAACTGAAAAAAAATACAAAACCAAAATAAATAATTACGCAACAAAGTGGCACAAATTGTTGCGAAATTACAGGTGACATTTTATAATTATAAATTACATATTTTGTTGACAGTACACCTTTAAATGACCCAACATTGCTAAAAATTTCTAACAGACGCAGGAATACCTTACTTGCGTACGAATTAGACAAGAAGATGATGTATGAATTATACGATAAATAGAAAAAACATGTTGTATTATAATAGTGTTATTTTATACTTACACTGACGAGTCTTGACAAAACGTTACTTAAAGGGCTGTATAAAAGGTCTTTGTATAATGTGTTCTGTAGATTTCTTGCATACTCATCGTGTTATTTGAATTTTTAATCAAAACCCCAATTTATACATTGATATACAAGAACATTCAAACATTGTGCTGTTACATTCTCATACATGTATTCAATGTAAACAATCGATATCTTGAAAAAGCCTTGTGTGTTTATAATGAAAATGCAATACTGCTCCAGCAGCTGGAGTTTCACTTGTTTATATTTTGAGATGTTGAAATAAATTTTGATGTCATGATGTCGAAACAATACGACATCTACTAAAGATGAATATACCGTTTCTTTGAATGGTTTAGCAGATCTACGTCACCGACATATTTGTGAAAAGATTATCGAAATATGTTTATCAAAGAACGCAAACTTTATCAAACAAATGAAAGCCAGAAAAGCGTGTGTTCAGTTCATAAACATGACGATTGATTGCTTCAACTACTGCGTGTAATCTAGATTTTTCACTGGATCACGATCACACACCACCACTTGTTTTCAACAATTACACATAATCTAAACATAATTACGTTCATTTATTGTCGTTTACTTAGATTATTTATAAATGAACAGGTACTTTTATAAATATACCTTCACCAGTCGTACAATTTAATCCACACTTTAACTTTGAATTAATGGCAGTAGTAAATTTATTATCGTGTATTCCAAGTTAAGGGATTATGATTTGTCTCAACTGTACGAGGTTAAAAATGAGTTCGAGTTAGTACTATCTCCCCGTTGCATATTTCCTCTCAAGAAACCCTAGTCACAGAAAGTCTTGGACCGCTTCATCGAATACGAATCATTTGTCATTGGGAATTATTAGTTGTGCATCTTTTGATATCGAAGAGGACAAGATAATCATTTGAAACATGGATGTTTGAAACGTATATAAGCTCAAAGGGCGAATTCAAACGGAACATGAGTGTATCATTAGTAGATGGTTTGATACTATAATGATATATATTGCCAAAACGCAAGGACACGTGTTGTCTAAAACCTTGTTTACAAGAAATATATACGATATTGTTAAATGAACACACTAATATGATATTTGACTATGCATCCGCCTAGTATAAAGAAAAGTAATGTAAATTATGTGTGAGTTCACACGTAAATGACACAGGGCATGGAAACATGAGCAGTGAGCAAGTTATTTACCGCAATATCGAATGAATGGTGATGTGCAACTGAATAATTTAAACCTAACGTGACAGTATCCGCATGTAAGCTGTGTGCATATTCCAAATTGAGCTATGGTGTGAGCAATGCAATAGCATTGCATATATATAGTAAATTCCTTACATTTTTGCGTAGTGCTTTCACTGGACATTTTAATAAACCCGACATTGACGATGGATATAAAAAGACAAAAACGGTAAGGGATAAGTCGAAGATTGATACACCGATAGAATAACAAGAGTTCCGCGGTCGGAGACAAATGCCCCCCAAACAGGGCTTTGAACTAGTGACCCCGATTTCAATCTACTGTCCAAGGCAAATGCACATGTGAAACATCAAGCCAATCGTATAATTCGTTGACGAGTAATTGATCGGAAACAGTTTTCACACTTATTGTGACAGTGACGTTGACCTTTGACCTAGTGACCCCAATTTAAATAGTGGTAAGGTACTATCGAAACCAAATGCACATGGAAAGTATCAAGCCAATCGATTGATTCATTGATGACTTATTGATCAGAAACGATTTTCCCACTTATTCTGTTTGTGACCATGACATTTGACATAGTAATCCCAATTTCGATAGGGGTCATCTACTGTTCTAGGCCAATGCATATGGGAAGTATCAAGACAATCGGTCGCTTTGTTGACGAGTTATTGATCGGAAACGATTTTCACACTTATTGTGACAGTGTCCTTGACATTTGATCTACTGACCCCATATCCAATAGGGGTCATCTACTGTTCATCCGTTGATGAGTTATTAATCAGAAACGATGTTCACACTTATTGTGACAGTGACCTTGACATTTGACCTACTGACTCCAATTTCAATAGGGATCATCTTCTGTCCAAGGCCAATGCACATATGAAGTATCAAGCAAATCGGTCAATTCGTTTACGAGTTATCGATCGGACCGAACTGGTCTCCCGACAGTCCGACCAAAAGAACGACAGACCGACCGACACCCAGCAAAACAATATACCCTCTCTTCTTCGAAGGGGGCATACAAAGAGATACACATATACCGAATACTCAAAAACAGACATGTGCAAGTATGTAAGGACTAATTATGTGCTATTAGACTTTTAACCGGGTAACTCTTTGAATTGACGATTCTAAGGCGCTGATGGTTTCAAGAATTTCTATTTAAATAATGTTTCTGGATTTTTATTATTACATTCGAATCATTCCAACGAACGTTGATCCTCATGAAGCCATCACTTAGAACGTCATTGGACATCTATGAGATTTAACGTGGAATAATGAAGCGTGTGATACGGCATGCTGTGTGATGTCATATTTAGTCCAAATAAATCAGTAAAAAACTCAACTGTGCAATAAAATTATGAAATTCCACGAGTATATGTTCCTATTATCGCAGCAGTTTGCATAAGGCATTTACCATGCATTGATATGTTCATCTTAAATAATTATGTATTTTGTTTTTGTGTTTGACGTTGTAAAACTTTCTTCACATTTCGTCAAGAAAGTTGCGTGAAGGAGAGGTTCTTGTTAACACGTTTTTTTCTTTGAAAGAAATTGCTGTCAAAATATAGCATATTTTTATAATTTTGTATTTGATAAATAATCATTTAACTTTATTATTAATATTGGAAACTATTGCTCAACTTCCGAATTTCAAATATATACTCTTCACACTTATTCCATTTTATGCCCCCGTCTCATAGGACTGACGTTTTTTCTGCGCTTCTACCGTGTCTAAGGAAACGCAAGGAGCGCCTAGGAGACTGTGAGGTTGTCGTGAGAACGCATGGAACGACTCGCAAGGACAGCCTTGGAGAATGTGAGGTCGTCGTGATAACGCATGAAAGGACTGGCAAGGACACCTTTGGAGACTGTGAGGTCGTCGTGAGAACGCATGAACGGACTCGAAAGGACAGGATTTGATACTGTGAGGTCGTCCTGATAACGCATGAACGAACTATCAAGGTCCGCATAGGAAACTGTAATGCTGTCGTGAGAACGCATGAAAGGAATCGCAAGGACGGCCGTGGATACTGTCAGGTCGTCGTGAGAACGCTTGAAAGGACTCGAAAAAAGAGCCTTGGGGACTTGGACACACAAGGACACCCGTGAAGACCGCGAGGTCGTCTTGAGAACGCATGAAAGGACGCGCAAGGAGAGCCTAGGAGACTGTTAGGTCTTCGTTATAACGCATGAAAGGACTCACAATGATTGCCTAGGTGACTGTGAGGTCGTCGTGATAACGCGTTAAACATCCAATTGGAATGCTTATTTTGCACACACTTTCCATAATAAAAACACAGTTTTTTTTAGCAAAGATAATCAGTTATTGATCACAAACAGCATATGTGGCGGGCAATGAGATTTTACTCATTTGACGCTGACGTCGTTTTGACTTTAACTTGTAACTATCGTTTCGCGTAATTTGTCAACCCACTTCTTGCGAAAAAAACACTAGTTTTATTTTGAAGAATAACCTAAAGCAAGGTAATTAAGTTAGTGCAACACTAATTTTCAGTATTTTGTTTTTGTTTTTATATAGTTTCAATTAACCTTAGCTTATTAAACATTGATACAGAAGGGCACAGTTCGACATTGTTAATTTTCGGATTAACGTCTTGCTTTTTTAAAGGTGAGATTTTCTTACTTTTTGAGTTGTTTTTCTTCAACACATTGCAAATTTGTTTGTCAAATGAAGCTTTTTCATCAATGATGGTGTGTATATGATCCCTTGTTGCCTTGTGGATGTCACAATCGAAATTTTAGACGATATTTCGTTGTCAAGTTTGTGTAATTTACCCGAAAGTTGTCAAACTTTAAAACACTTCTAAATTTAACATATGTTGTTGAACTTTTCTATAATAACAGTAATAACACTTCGTTGAAAAGTTTAGTGCATATATTCCCCTTATAGTATTCTTCTATCACGTTATGTTCTTTAAGATAATTGTCTTAACAGTTGATCAGTTGACAGCAGACAAACTTTGAACTGAATAGGGTTGTCTGTTATGTATATCATTTGCAAAACTTTGTGCAATCGCACAATAGCATGTTAGCTGTTACCATTTCATTCGTTGTAATTAAACAATTAATTTGTTAGCAATATGATATTTTATGATGTTTATTAGTATAGTTTTTATGTTTCTCTTCTCGTCAGATTCTCTAGTTGAGGATGTCCATATAAATGGTTGTGTTCATGACCAAGTCGAAAATATTTATATTCTTGTCCTAAGCTGCAACTCTTAGGTCATGTAGTTCAGCCAAAAAGACAGATTTGGCGGATAACAAAGTGCGAACACCAAAAGATGTGCTAATTATTATCAGGTATGATATGACCATGTAAATAATTTTAAATTGGCACCGAAATGAGTGTCATTGTACAGTTTTCACCTAATAACCTATAAGTGCCAGCACATCTTCTATATAGGAGGATTGCTGGATTGTAAGTAAAATAAGCTTTACAAACTGTATTGTTTACCTTATCTCTGTTAAGCTTTAAAAAGGTTTTTTCCTGTAATTAAAAAAAGTTGATTTTCTGCAAAGGATGTTTTGTTAAAAACACAGAATTGTGTATTAAAAGAACAATGTGTTATGTTACACGATGGACAACAGTTTACGTTTTTTTTGATAAAGGAGACATGCCAAGGAAGAGATTAGCGTGTAACCAGCAAAGCTCATTCTTGTCTTCAACACTATGGTGACAACAATCAATACATGTATGATAAAGTAATTAATAAGCAGTATACTTTAGCATATACTTTTAGCGTATACTTTACTTTATATTAATGTTTTAATTTAGAACATTGACTATCCTCTGTTATCTGTGCATGTCTGTATGGTTCAGAGTGAATAGTGTACGAAACAAGAATATTTTTGTCTTGGTGATATCAATTGCTTAACTATATATCTGGTGTGTTATTTTCACAAAGATTAAGTTTTAAAAGAAAAATAACGATGAAGAAAAATATTGCATGTAATATTGATTGTAATTTCAATACAGTGTGGACAAGAATGTGGTCTCCCTTGTGTGATGTATTATTGATGTGTTCGTAGAAGGTGGCTTATTAATAAGTTATTATTAATCAGTCATATATTTATTTTATATCATTGCAGATCACCGAAAATGCATTTTGCCAATCATGGTGCAACCTGAGCGTACCAAGCTTAATCCTACTTCTTATAAACAGTTTATTTATTGATCTTTGAGCCAGGTTATCTAGTGGCTAACTCCACAACAAATGGTATTATGGTAATACCATTGCCTGTCAATAAAGCGTAAGTCCGTTAACCTAAGGCCTCTTGAACAGTATAACCTAAGTCGTATTGGGTGGTATTTAAGTATTTAAATATTTCATAAAGACGCAAATGTCTTTCCATACATTCTAATCACATATTTATGACTCCGTGCGTTTCCTAAATGAAAAATCTAACCACAATACTTTGCATCATAAAATTTAAGTCAGACTTAGTTATAAGAGAGCCGGCTAATGTCTGATCTGTATGTGAAAACTTGAATCTCAAAGGGATAAGATAGGGATCACCACAGCAGGTTGCTAATACACAATGTAGACTTCCGCTGTTTTATTGCGGTAACATGTTTGTTTAGAAAGCAGAGGCAATATAAAATGGAATCCGATTATGAAATCAAAATCGTATTAAGAGTCTGAAAACAGAGCCGTTGACTTTTTAATTGAAGAGTATAGATGACATCGAAGTCAAAGAAGTTATTATCAAGAAGAAAAAAACCCACATCGAGGTAACTGAGGCCGACAAATTCAATTAAGAAAATAATAAAACATGTAATTTGCATCACATGCAGGAATTTAATATGTTAGTTAAAAGTCAACAGATAAGTTCAGACTAAAAATCGTATTTTATAAAGGGTTATAATATAATTGGGTCTCTGTCCCATTAGAGATTATTTCGCATGTCATAGAAACCAAATTTGCGCATAAATTATTAAGTTATTTAATAACGTGCCTTGAAATGCCTCTTTGAGAGTTTAAACTTGTATTATACTGTGAAAAGCACCCATGGTACTTCATCGATTATATTCCCCTGAATACATTTACATAAGAACAAGTTTTGAATGTACACAAATGCACATAGACAAACATTACGGCTTATAAATGTATCCATTTATTATTTATTAAGCATCTTAATTAATGATCAGGATGGTTAAAGCACTTTTCTATCAAAAATATATTTTACTTATTTACAGTATTTCAATTTAGAACGATTTTTTTTATTATTATATTTTATTTTGTAGTTGTTTTTTTACACGCATATATTTAAAAAGAAAATAAATACATTTAATCCATTAAAACAGGTTAAAAGTTCAACACAAAATAAAAATAAATAAATATATATATAAATAAATCAATAAATAAGTAAATAAGTAAATAAATAAATAAATAAATAAATAAATAAATAAATAAATAAATAAATAAATAAATAAATAAATAAATAAATAAATAAATGAATAAATGAATAAATAATAAATGAATTAATTAATTACTGAAAGAATTAATGGATGGATAGATGGATGGATGAATGGAAGAACGAACGAACGAACCCATGAATAAACAAACGAACCAATGAACAAATGCACGGACACACAAACGAAAGAAAAAACGGACAGATTGCAGGATTGATGAATGAATGAACAAATAAAAAACATACAGGCATAAAAAACATTAAAACATAAATACACAAATGAATGAATAAATGAAAGAAAAAACAACCGAACGAACAAACCCAAAACGAACGACCAAACAAACGAACAAACAAATCAACGAACGAAAAAAACACTAAACAAACGCACGAACGCTCAAACGCAAAAACGCACGAATGTACAAACGAACGATAAAACGGACCGACTAAGGATGAACGAATGAATGAATGAATGAATGAATACATAAATATATAAATAAACAAATAAATAAATAAATAAATACTTGAATGAATGAATAAAACTCTGTTCCGTTCACACTTCTAGTTTGTTCTTATTTTTGCTAATATTTTTTAAATATAATCAACAAATCCCTAGTGTTTCAAAAGTATGAATCTATTGTACATTTCACTGGTATGTCTGCTAAACCACGCGGTAACAAGATTCGCTTTAGCATGTTTTATATTGAATCTTAACATGTTCTAAATTCCTTGAATAAAATAAATATTTATATTTGATATTGCACTTGATAAATGAGTTCAAGACCTACAAAGACGTTTTTCTTTCATTATTTATATTTAATAATCGAAAAGATCGAGATACCGTAGCCCAATCCGTTGTTCTTATGTATTTATAAATGATCTGTTTATTTATAAATCTTTTAGACAGGTTATCAAGAGGCTAACACCTCACCAAATAGTATGATGGTAATACCATGGACTGTCCATACAGCATAACTTCGTTAACCTAAGGCCTCTTGAAAAGTATAACTCAAGTCGTATCGGATGTAAATACTATATAGGTCAATCGTTAAGAACAGGCTAAGTACATATACTTAGTGTCCTAATTCCATGCCATACAATTTATGCTCACTTAGATAGTATAGATTGTTCATAAAACTAAATCACACATATGTATAGACTGTCTCAACATTTTGCAGTTCTTAACTTCTTGCATACATGTCTTGCTGTTTTTTATAGCTTAGTGGTGAGATGCTACATGCTTCTCTTTGTTGATGTAACAGTTGGTCTTTTGCATAGCATCGCGATATTTTTCATGTATGCCGCATTGTATTCCTGGTGTTTACCCAAAAGTCAAAATTTATTACAAAGGCCATTATAAATGGTTTCTAAAAATGTGTTTTCCATTGTTGAGTAAATTGATTTATTAAGCCAAACAATTACAGTAATATTTCACTCTTTGCTAAACATATCGGAGCACTTGTTTTAAATACCACACTAAATGAAATAAAGCGTTTAATATTTTTAATATTATTAAAGCTTACATTACTAGTATTTTGTATATATACTTGTCAAACAGAAGTCGACACATCAATAGATGTAAATGTTATTATTGTAATGTTTAAATCATGATGTATACAAAACGTTAATTGCTTTTGTACATAAATGTACTGCTTTCATGTTGTTTCTCTGAAATGAAAGTAATCAAAAGATGAGCATACATTTAATGCAATAATGCTTACAATAAAATGTAATTGTATTGATTTTATTTCTCTGTTACGAAAGAAATGTAAAATTGTATATACAAATTAGGTAATAATGCCTAAGTATACTAGATTACTTAAACTTTATTGAATTGCTATTAGTTTTTCTGTTATGAAAATTGTGTAAAATTGTATATACTTATTAGGCAATAATGCTTAAGCAAAATATATTACTTAAACTTAACAAAAGAATACACATATAAACGTTTCAAAATTATAATGAATATACACAAATTTATAAAATAAATTTTAAAGCCGACGATACCAAATATTAATGTCGTATAATTAGGGCAATTTATCTTGCACTGTTTCTACACTATAAATGTTATATTCCACACTTTTTTTGCCATTGTTTATATTTTGTTCTCTTTATTTACGTATGTTTGCCATGCTGTGTGCTAAGCTTATAAAGGTTTTTCGAACTTTAATACATGTTTATGACTACATCGTTGGTGTTCACAGTTTTCTTGTACTAGTGGTTTTATTGTATAGTATTAACAATTATGAATAATTTAAACATTATCTCATATAATTGCAGAGGATTACATGACCACCAGAAAAGATCCGATGTTTTTAATTTTTTGAAAGAAACAAATGCACATGTATTTTGTTTACAAGATTTGCACTTCACATCAGACTTGGAGAAATATTTATATTCAATGTGGAATGCAGAAGCCTTTTTCAGTTTTTCGTAATCTAACTCGCGAGGGGTTGGGATTCTAATTTCAAAAGGATAAGATGTGAAGGTCAACCAAATTTTTTCACATGAGAATGGTAACTTTATTATCTTAAACCTTAATTTACATGGGAAACAGTTTACTCTTATTCATGTGCATGGACAAAATAATGATAGCCCCGCTTTCTATCAAAACATATTTTCTCTTATTGAAAATATTGGGAACGGATCATTTATATGGTGTGGTGATTTTAATTAAGTGTTAAATATAAATCTTGATTATTGTAATTACAAATCAAATAATAATACTGTCAAAGCAAGAAACACGTTAATAAACTTTATCATTGATAAAAAATTACATGATCCGTTTAGAGAAACACATGGGGAACGCAAGCAATTCTCCTGGCGTAGAGCAAATCCTTTGCAACAGGCAAGGCTTGATTTTTTGTTGGTTACACATGATTTCTTACCCCATATCAGAGATTGTAAAATTGAAATTATCGTTCTGACCATTCAGTTATCAATTTAGCTTTGGACTTTGAAAATATTCCACATGGTAAAGGGCTTTTGAAATTTAACAACTCTCTTCTTTTAGACAAAGACTATCTTACTTACATAAATGATAAAATAGAACAAATTAAAATACATTATGCTTTACCAGTGTATAATTTAGAAACACTTTTGATGGAAATTAGAGGCTCCACAATTTCATATTCATCTCATAAAAAGAAATGCAAAATTAATAGAGAACAGGAGTTAATTTAACAAATAGAAGTTATCGAGAATAATTTGAATCAGGATAATGAAATGTTATTGATAAATCTCCAAAATGAACTACAATTAATAAGAGAAGAAAAAACTAAAGGAAATGTAATTCATTCAAGAGCTGATTGGATAGAAAATGGAGAAAAAACAACATTTTTTTTTGCAATTTAGAAAAGTACAATTATACTAACAAAACAATACCATTCTTTGAAACGCCTGATGGCAATATTATACATGAACAATCAAAAAATTTAAAAGAAGCAGAACTATTTGATAAGAACTTATACACTGATGCAGCAGAAATAAAAGATATTGACATTGAAAGCTTTTAAGAGAATGCTAATTCTAATACGTTAAGTCCTGAACAATCTTTATCTTTGGAAGGTCTTCTATTATTTCCAGAGGTTTCTTACACATTAAAAAATATGAAAAATGGCAAAAATCCCGGTTCTGATGAATTTACTTCCAATTTTTTCAAAGTTTTTTGGGGGAAACTGGGTCATTTTGTAGTAAGAGCCTTGAACTTTTCGGTTACAAAAGGAGAACTGTCTATTACACAAAAGCAAGGAATTATCGCTTGTATGCCGAAAGAAAACAGACCAAAACATTTTTTTTTAAATTGGAGACCAATCACTTTGTTAAATATTGTTTATAAATTAGCCTCTGGTACTATTGCTGCAAGACTAAAGACAGTTTTAGATCATCTGATAAACAAAGATCAAACAGGGTTTGTTAAGGGTAGATTTATAGGAGAAATCATTCGCCCCGTATATTATGAATTTTACTGAAAAACATAATATACCTGAACTATTAATGATGATAGACCTTGAACAAGCATTTGATTCTTTATCTTTTGATTTTACTTTTAAAACGCTAACTTTTTTAAAGTTTGGTCCCAGTTTCATTAAATGGATATCACTTTTTTATCATAATACTTCTACTGCTGTGCAGTTGAATGGTTTTCTTTCCGAATTCTTTAACATAGGTGGTGGCTGTAGACAGGGGGATCCCATAAGTCCATACTTATTTATTTTATGTGCTGAAATTTTATCAATTAAAATAAGAAATAACAGGAATATCAAAGGTATTTGTATCAATGGCATAAAATATAACATTTCACAATTTGCAGATGCTACAACACTACTGCTAGATGGAAGTGAGGACACAGTTAATAAAACCCTCGATATCCTTTATCACTTCTCTCAATTTTCAGGTTTAAAAATTAATTTCAAGAAAACCCATGTTATTTGTATAGGTTCCTTAAAATATAGCACCCGTTCGATAAAAACGAAATGGAAGTTGGATTGGGAAACAATAATTTTAAACTACTTGGCATACAGTTACATATTGACTTGGAAAAAATGGTGTCGTTAAGTTTTAATGATAAAATACAAAGCATTGCAAATTGCATCAAATTATGGAATAGAAGAGCGCTAACGCCAATTGGTAGAATAACAGTTGTCAAATCTCTTTTATAACCGCTGCTAACAAATGTATTTCTACATTACCAACCCCAAATCAACAAATATTAAATAAGATAAATAGCATGTTTTACGAATTTGTTTGGCATGGTCAGCCAAGAAAAAAAAGTAAAGTACTAATTAAAGATTATGACAATGGAGGTTTAAAAATGGTTAATGTCTGTTCGTTTGTTAACAAGTTAAAAATGATATGGTTAAACAGACTTATTACACGTTATAGTAGTACATGCTATGTATTTGCACTTAAAAATATACTTGTATTAGAAAAAATAGTTAACTTCGGAAAAGGTTATATTGAGTTATGTGTAAGACATATGTTTAATCCTTTTTGGAAAGACGCATAAGAATCTTTTGCAGATTTTATCGACCTTTTTCCAATAGACAATATCACGAAATTTCAAGAACTTTCATTATACTTTAAGTTTTAAATTGGACACGGACATTTTTATGTTCCTAGTTGGTATAATAAAGGAATACGATTTGTTAAAGATATCATGAATTACAATGGAATATTTTTAACTAGAACGGAATTTGAACAGAAACTAGGCGTTAGTGTGAACTTTCTACAATTTGAAGGAATACTACAAGCGATTAAAAAGTACTTAGGATTGCTTAAACTTGATAAAATCTCGACAATTAATAATGCTAATTGTTCCCCAATCATCCCGGGATATATTAAGCCTATATTATAGCACAACAAAAATAACTTACTTATATATAACATATTAATACACAACAATGAAACTCCAACAGGCCAAGTAAAATGGAACAGCCTTTTCAGTATTGAAAGCTCAGAAAAGAGAAGTCTTTATGCATGGGTATTTAAAACCACACAAGATTTATACAACGAATGGTTCCAAGTGAGACTGACTCACAGCATACTAGCCACAAATAATTTGTTAAAAAATAAAAATAAGTGACTCAGACAAATGTACTCTCTGTAAAACAGGAACAGAGACTCCCGTCCATTTATTTTGGAATTGTAATGACATACAAATGTTTTACATCACATCACATCTGCTATTAAAAACATTAATAACAATTTTACTTTTTTATTGTAAAACATTTATACTGGGATCAGTTGGTAACCAATCTGGAAAGTATAACGTTTTATGTCTCGAAATAAAACGCTTTATTTATAACTGTAGACGTAGAATGGTAGCCCCTACAATTCATGGTCTCCGAAGTAGCTGCAGAATAGCCTCTGCAGTTATACAAAACACGCATTTAGCCAATAGGTATAAAAGTTCGTGGGAATAGGTCGAATCTGTTTGTAATACTGATTTACCTTCATAATTATTAGAATTTTTGTGTTGTATTTTTATAGAATTGGCATACATTATTGTAACATGACTGATTGTACTGTAATTTTATGTATTACTATTCCAGCGATGTTTGTATGTAACTGTACAATTCATATTGGCGAATAAATAAATAAATGGAAAAAAACAGTTTTGACGATAAAGTTAGCTGAAGTACAAGTTTTGCAATTTACTGTTGTAAAATAACTGTAAAATTTAAATAAGTTTAAGAATTTAAACAGTTCTAACAACACCTGCGCACGAATATTAAGGAGTTGTATGTAAATGTGTATATGTTAGTTAGTGTGTTATATATGTGTTCAGTATGCTGTTCACTTATGTTATATGTGTTCTGGTATTGTAACGTGTTACACAATAAACGTCAGCTTAAAAAAAAATCATTTAAAAAAAGAAAAAAAGAACAGGCGTTTGTTACATCCGGAACCTATACAGACTTATTTGTTTGTATAAGTCCCTGGTAACATGCATTATATTCCACGTGAGGACGCATATAATAGTATTTAATGTAGTATCAGTTATATGTACGCACACATATGTGAAGTTTGAATATAAGTTTACATTCATGTACTTGATATTTTCTGTTTGTGTTTTTTCTGCAAATACCATAAGTGTTTAAAAGTGCACGGTAAATGTGAAATGTACTTTTTATTGATTTATAAATTGTTTCACCATTACTTCAAAATGTCATAAGTAAATATACAATACAATAAAATACATAAAACATTTGATGTGGTTGATTAGCGACTTCAAGCTGAAAAAAATCAGTAAATGATATAGAAACGTTTCATTTTAACCTTTATTTTCACAATCGTGATATGTATACGCCAAGCATATTTAAAAATATATTTCTTGCTATCATTATCGTATTTCCATCAAAATTAAATAAACACATGTTATAGATTCAAGCACTTGGGTCAATAAACAACTATTTAAAAAAAATGTGTAATTCATATTAAATGTTTAAAATAAAGACAATCACACCTTAGTTAATTAATATACTTTTAATATAAATTGAAACGAAGAAAGAGTCAAAAAATGATCCTGTGGCGTTTGTTTTCGCAGTGTCGTATTGTCAAGTATTGTTAATCACCATTATTAAAATCGGCTTTATCACATTTAGGGTAAATTGAACAGGAAATTGTAGCATGATACACCGACATCAAACACCCTGTCGGCATGAGATGTCATAAAGTACCGAAGGCACCCTTGTTGTTGCTATGTGACGATATCACCAATCGATTTTTAACATTCATTCAAAATTTATTTTGTTTTAACCTGGCAGCATTAACATAATAATATTGCATATAATATAATATAAAGTACAAAAAATGGAAAAAATATGGATGATGGATGATGATGATGATTATGATGATGATGCTGATGATGATGGTGATGATGATGATGATGATGATGATGATGATGATAATGATGATAATGATGATGATGATGATGATGATGATGATGATGATGATGATGATGATGATGATGATGATGATGATGATGATGATGATGATGATGATGATGATGATGATGATGACGATGATGACGAAGATGATGATGATGATGACGAACGAACAATCACTCTAACGCACAAACAAACGAACGAACGAACGAACGGAGGACGGACGGACGGACGCACGAACAAACGAGCGAGCGAGCGAAATACCGAAAGACTTACTGACTGACTGATAGTGTAACTGACTGTTTTACTGACAGATAGACTGACTGACTGACTGACTGATGACTGACTGATGACTGACTGAATAACTGACTGACTGAAAGAATGAAATAATGTAAGAAAGAATACAAGAAAGAATGGAAGAAAGAATTAATGAATGAATGAATAAATGATTGAATTAACAAGCGAACGAACGAACGAATCAACCAATAAACCGCTGAACAAACTCACGGATGCACAAACACACGAACGCACCAACGGACACACGAACGAACAAACGGATGGATGGACCAATGAAGGAATGAATGAATAGATAAATAAATAAACAACTAAAATAATAAATAAACCAATAAATTAATAAATAAATGAAAGGATCAACGACTGAATGACTGAATGAATGAATGAACGAATGAACAAATGAATGAATTATTGAATGAATAAACCCTGCTCCGTTCACACTTCCTGTTTGTTACTATTTTTGGTATTGCATACTTTAATATAATTTAACTATCAACAAATCCCTAGTATTTTCGAAATTATTAATCTATTGTACATTTCACAGGCATGACAAATAAACCACGTGGTAATAATATTCACTTTAGTATGTATTATATTCCATCCTACATTGTTCCAAATTCCTTAAATAAAATAAATATGTTTATCTAACATTTTACTTCTTTATTTAGTTCAATACCTAAAAATGCGTTTTTCTTTCATTATTTTTAATAAATAAGATCGAGAAGATCGAGAAACCGTACCTCAATTCGTTCTTCTTCCGTATCTATAAATAAACTGTAGATCTTTGAACAAGGTTATCTAGAGGCACATCCAACACCAAATGGTATGATGGTTAATACAATGGCATGTCCATACAGCGTAACTCCGTTAACCTAAGGCCTCTTGAACAGTATAACTCGACTCGTATCAGGTGTTCGGTACTTAAGGAAATTTACGATACTTAATTAAAACCAACTAAGTCTGTTGTATTGCTTTTGAATACTGAATCGGATTTCACGCTTTGATATATATTATATTAGTTTACAATAAAAAATAACTGTAACATGAACTTGATGTTCCAGCGGGTTTTGTTTCAAATATCGATGTGTTATGTTGACTCATTTAAATAAGTTACATTACCCTAACTTAAATAATTTGTTATGTCGATGGCGTTCAATTATTACTCTAAAGTAACCGAAGTCAAAGAAAGTCTAAGACAGCTTTAGCGAATATGAATGAGTTGGCATTAAGTTGTAATAGTTGGCATATTTCGATTTCAAAGAGGCCGAATATACTTTCTTTGAGTGTTTTGAAAACACAACAACAAAAGAGAAAGAGAATCATTTGCAATGCCTGCCTTACTTATTTATAAAACCTCAACGGGGTAGAGATTATATTAAATGTGACTATAAATCTGCCTGGTAGAAAGAATTGTATAGTACATATATTTGAGAGGTTATACGTAAACTACAAAGGACGCTAAAATATAAGCACTATACGTTAACCAATGCATGGTATGAATGGTGTTGTGCAAGTGAAGACTACATGACAATATCTGCTGTGTAGCTGTGAGTGTACCGTACAATAATGTATATGTCGGAAGAAACCCTTGTTTGGGGCGGTAAGTCACTGAAAAATGCGCACTGTAAGTTAAAAAAGTAGCTAAATTGGCTGAATGGTATCGTGAACATGACAAACTATTTCGTAAAAGTGAAATCGTTATTTCGTAGTAGTGAAAGCAATATGTTTATTCGAACACTTTTGATTTATTTATTATCAATAACCATTTTAAATTAGAAATATGATACCAGTTCATGATTCCTTTGTTTTCATATTTAATAAGGAAAACATTCTGACTATAAAAATCACATATATAGCAATGAACCACATAATTATAAACACCATTATCCATGTGTTTCTATTTCAAAAAAGTTGTGTTTACATATTTCTTCTTCAATTTATTTAGTAAGACTACTGCCGGTTTTTGCAACCTAATTAGGAAAACGTATGTAGTTCCTACTTCAAACATGATAAACAACTGGCATGTCCAACTTTTAAAAAATACAAAGACAAAACTGTTTCATATTTTTTCGAAATCATTTAACATGTAAGTATGCTATAATATATATAAATATATATATTTCAATACAGAACTACTTCTGAGCGTATCGAATTCAATTTTGCATCAGAAAAAAAAACAAAACAAATTAAGACAAAAGAGGAACTGACAGTTTCACCTTTAAATATGTGTTTACAAATATATAACTGTAAAGCATTACTTTGAAAATGGATGTAGTTTTGATGATACATAGTTATTCTAACACATTTCTATTATTTATGTTTTATCAATAATCAAGAGCCTTGTTTCGCCACTGAATAAGAAACAAGGAACAATATCATAATGTCGTATTCAAGTTGAAAAGGATAATGATATTTTGTAACTCGACAATTAATCGTCAACGAATCTATTATATTTTTTTTGTGTAAACGGCAAAATATTTATAAAAATGTATGTAATTTCGCATATATTTGAAAACATAGCTGACATACTATTGCTTATTGTAATACATTGAAACGATTCTGTTTAAAATTGTTTGTTGTCATTATAGAACACATAGCTTTACCGTAACTAATTATTCTAATAGTAAGTGCTGAATCAGTAATATATGATTGTTTACCGAAATTCATGAATCTGAAAACGTGTTGGTATTCGTTAGAAATATGCCTTTTGTGAAATGGTGACTTCAGGTGTGTCAAACTCAAGTCTTTGTTGATGTGTGGTTTTTTAGTCATTGAAGTCATTGAAGGCAACAGTCCTTTGCGATATATCAAAATCATTAATCACGGTCGTCTAAAGCATTGGGGTCTCAATTGTAAACCGCTGTAACTGTTTACAATGGTTCAGACCAATGTACAATACAATTAAAAATATTACGTCTTTCATATATTTAAAAAAGAGAGTATGAAAACGAGATTGTATCATTGTTTTCAACATATGAATTGTCAGATAAACAAAAAGAAAACCAGAAATTTGGAAACAAAACACATCAAATCTGAAAAGCGGATGCACGTGTATAACATTAAGACTACGTAATATATACGGAAAAAACGAAAATAATGAATATGTCAGAAATTTTGCTAGATTTTTTAATTTGATTTGAATTTGACCATTGTCCATAACATTTACTATTCAAGTTGTCACGTTACCCAAATTCATATCAAATCATTAATAATTTAATGTTAGCTATTTATAAGATAGTAAAATTGTATTTTCGAGTGTTCGTTGAAATAAATATACACACACCAGTTTGATTGTTCGGATCAATTATGTTCATTGAGAATGGCGGAAATGACCCAAACATAAGATCATCTCCGAAGGCAAATGAAATGTCAGCTGACCGACTTAAAATAGACCAGCAAGAAATGTTTAACCAGTCCGTATATTAAATAAGTTTATTTCAATTCTTGTCGTCATGGCGATAAACTATCGAATGCATGTCGACAAATCGCAATTAACTTATTTAAAGTATTCCATTTAAATGTTATCCTATTTTGATCATTGCCTTCTAGCTTGGAGTTAAAAAACACGTTCTTCAAAAAGCAGATTGTATTACATTCGGTAAACTATAAATGTCGTTTTGTTCACAAAATTGTTATCAAAGTGCTGAAGACACTTCAGCTGTTTTCTGTTTCAAGTGTTTAATATTACAGTAACAAGTTCGAATTCTTAACGTAGGCCAATAAAACAGCCGCGAAAACTGAAAACCTCAATTTAATTTACTTTTAATTGTCTACAGTGATGAGATTTTGCAAAAACATCAAGAACTGTGTCTATTTTAAAAAGGAAATGTCCATGAATCCCAATTTAAATAGGTGTTTTACAGGGTTTTTCTACTAAAAAATCAAGTTTTTGTGATAATTTCAAGATGCTAATTTATTGAAAATAGAAAAAATGTTATGCCAGCTTAACAAAATTCATTATATTTCAACTTAAAAGTCAATCGCTTGCATAACAAATGATTTCTTTTTTTCAGACAAAAACTTAAAATGTTATGCCAGGGTAACAAAATTCCGACCATTTAAACTCCAAGTGAAATGCTTGCAATGCGAAAGATTTCCTATTTACAGACAAAAATTTAAAATGTTATGCCAGCATAACAAAATTCCAAACACTTCAATTCCAAAGTGAATCACTTGCATTTGGAATCATTTCTTATTTACCAACCAAAACTTAAAATGTTATGCCAGCATAACAAAATTCCAAACACTTAGACTCCAAAGTGAATCAATTGCAGTTGGAATCATTTCTTATTTACCAACCAAAACTTAAAATGTTATGCCAGCATAACAAAATTCCAAACACTTAGACTCCAAAAGTGAATCAATTGCATTTGGAATCATTTCTTATTTACCAACCAAAACTTAAAATGTTATGCCAGGGTAACAAAACTCCGACCATTAAAACTCCAAGTGAAATGCTTGCAATTCGAAAGATTTCCTATTTACAGACAAAAATTTAAAATGTTATGCCAGCATAAAAAAATTCCAAACACTTAGACTCAAAAGTGAATCAATTGCATTTGGAATCATTTCTTATTTACCAACCAAAACTTAAAATGTTATGCCAGCATAACAAAATTCCAAACACTTAGACTCCAAAGTGAATCAATTGCATTTGGAATCATTTCTTATTTACCAACCAAAACTTAAAATGTTATGCCAGCATAACAAAATTACAAACATTTCAACCTCAAAGTGAATTGCTTGCATAACAAATGATTTCTTTTTTTCAGACAAAAACTTAAAATGTTATGGCAGGGTAACAAAACTCCGACCATTAAAACTCCAAGTGAAATGCAATTAATTCGAAAGATTTCCTATTTACAGACCAAAATTTTAATTTAAAATGTTATGCCAGCATTACAAAATTCAAAACACTTCAATTCCAAAGTGAATCACTTGCATTTTGAATAATTTCTTGTTTATGAACCAAAACTTAAAATGGTATGCCAGCATAACAAAATGGATAAAATGTCAACAGAAAGTGAATGGCAAATGCACATCCTATAGTTTCTTATTTAAAGCAGCCATTACTAAATGTTACGCGAGCTTAACAAAATTCCAAACATTTTAACTAAAGGTAAATCACTTGCAAAAAAAAATGCCAATCAGTTCTTATATAAAGACAATAACTCAAAATGTTTTGCAAGGGTAACAAAATTCCAAACATTTCGTATTGTACTGTTTCAACAGACCCAAGCACGAAATGTTATGCCAGGGTAACACAATTCAAGCATTATAACTAATAGGTGAATTGCTTGCATTTTCTATCATTTCTAATTTACAGACCCATTATTAAAATATTACTCCAGCATAACAAACTTCCAACATTTATTAGCATTATATTACTTCACAGTAGAAATGAGTCAAAGAACAAAAAGAACAGCAATCACATTAGTTAAAGTATGTATTCTAAATTAAAAGGGAGTAAAATATTAACTCTATACACCAACCACATGCTAGTCTTTCCCTTAATTTGAAGCCACACACCTTGAAATGAAATACATTTTAATCAATACATACAGATGCAATTTGAAACTGTGCAAAATTGTCATTAAATCTATAGCCTATTTTGCAAGTAATTTATTATTATTTTAATTTAGAAACCGAAAGTAGGATACATAAAGTATATTACGTCCATTTCGACAAACGCGATTATTTTAAGTTTGAAAGCGAAAAAGAGACGGATTTCTACCTTGTAACCACCAGATATATTCTACTTGGCACATATACAATTCAATCTATAGCCTAGTTAGCAAGTAATTTATTATTTTCCAAACAGTTCCGCATTTAAAACCGAAAGTAGGATTTCTAGACGTATACGTTCATTTCGACAACCGCGATTATTTTTCAGTTTTAAAGCGAAAAGAAGACGGATTTCTATCCTTTAACCACCAGATATATTCTAATTGGCATAGATAAAATATGTTTATTACATATATTTAAATTTACTAAGCCATTTATTTCCTTTCAAGGTGTGTGGCTTTAACAAAACAGTTATTTCAAAATAATATTAAATTTTATAACTTATGAACAACAATATAAACATACAGTCATCTAAAGGACTATTTGTTCAGGGGTGTCAAGTGACCAAAATCTAAAATCCTGAAAATAAGCCTTACATGTTGGTTGCAAGTGCCAAAAGATGGTTAATAATTCATTTAATTATGTTAACTGTGATAACAATATGTCAAATTAAAATAATTTGTGTTTAAAATGACTTTTTGTGACAAAAAACTTTAAATACCAGAACAAAAATCCTCTTATTCATATCAATATCAAAGCAGTTTGTGAGGGCCTAAATCCTGCATTCAGGAATAATCCTGAATATTGACACCTCTGATTTTACTCACACAGTTAAATCAAAATTTGGTAATCTTAATTGAAAAAAAATAAATAATATCAACATGAAAAAATATCATCTGGTCACAGAATGTTCATATCAAGGATTCAAAACAAATATTTCTGTAAAGCATAATATAATATTGATCTGCAGAACTAGAAAATGATAAACTTCACAGTAGTCATAATATATACAAAATAAATATGATAACAGAACTTAAATAAAACATGCATGCCCCTCATATGGGCTGTCCGTTGTAGTGGCAGCCATTGTGTGAATACGTTTTTTGTCACTGTGACCTTGACCTTTGACCTAGTGACCTGAAAATCAATAGGGGTCATCTGCGAGTCCCAATCAATGTACCTATGAAGTGTCATGATCCTAGGCAAAAGCGTTCTTGAGTTATCATCCAAAAATCATTTTACTATTTCGGGTCACCGTGACCTTGACCTTTGACCTTAAAATCAATAGGGGTCATCTGCGAGTCATGATCAATCTACCTGTGAAGTTTCATGATCCTAGGCATATGCGTTCTTGAGTTATCATCCGAAAACCATTTTACTATTTCGGGTCACCTTGACCTTTGACCTAGTGACCTCAAAATCAACAGGGTCATCTGCGAGTCATGATCAATCTACCCATGAAGTTTCATGATCCTAGGCGTATGCATTCTTGAGTTATCATCCGGAAACCATTTTACTATTTCGGGTCACCGTGACCTTGACCTTTGACCTAAAAATCAATAGGGGTCATCTGCGAGTCATGATCAATCTACCCATGAAGTTTCATGATCCTAGGCGTATGCGTTCTTGAGTTATCATTCAAAAACCATTTTACTATTTCGGGTCACCGTGAACTTGACCTTTGACCTAGTGACCTCAAAATCAATAGGGGTCATCTGCAAGTCATGATCAATGTACCTATGAAGTTTCATGATCCTAGGCCCAAGCGCTCTTGAGTTATCGTCTGACAACCACCTGGTGGACGGACCGACAGACCGACCGACAGACATGAGCAAAGCAATTTATACCCCCTCTTCTTCGAAGGGGGGCATAATAAATACGAATGAGATTATTACAAAACAACTCATTATCAATTGATAATGCTTACAAATAAGTTTGTACTAAATATAACGTATTTCAAACAATGTGAAAGGATTAATGATGATGATTTAACCATGATTAATAAAAAACATTTCATTAGGACAATATTTTATGCTGAATTCACTAAAACACAAACATACGATCACAACTTGCAAATCTAAATCGAAAACATAATATTTAGAATCACACTGTGATATGTACGTTGACAAATTTAAAAAGATTAATAATATGTACACAATGAATGCAATAACTGTCCATTGACATAAAAATTATCACCTTTTAAAGCGTATTACATCCCTTAATATAAGTCACAGGCCAGTTTCTTCCTAAAAATCATCAGTTTGGAACAATTTAACAGTTCATCTGAAGGCAATTTGGGTGGATCAACTTAATATCTTAAAGTGTTGTCAAAAAATTCCTCTTGAAAACAGTATGACGGAGAGGCAGATGGCAAGAAGGACAGACAATGCAACGGTTTTATGCCACCCTACCTGGGGGCATAAAAATAGCTATTGTTAAAAAGTCCATCAATATAAACATATGCTTAGAACACATGTGATTTTGTTCTATAGTAAAATATTCTATAACCATATATCATAACACACCCAAGAGTTTTTTCGTATGTATTGTACAGTAAGAACCAGAGATGTGTTTGTCAGAAACACAATGCCCCCTATTGCGTCGCTTTGAAGCCATACATTTGACCTTTGACTTTGAAGGATGACCTTGACCTTTCACCACTCAAAATGTGCAGCTCCATGAGATACACATGCATGCCAAATATCAAGTTGCTATCTTCAATAATGCAAAAGTTATTGCAAAACTTTAACCAAGTTTAAGTTTGAGACACACACAATATATGAATGACAGACAGACAGACAGGCAAAAAACAATATGCCCTCGATCTTTCGATCAGGGGGCATAATTATTAGTTTCCAAAAACTTCCATAAAAAATGTCTTTGAACTATGTCCAACACAAAAATAAAACCTTTAGTACACCAAAAGAACCCTTGGTTGTGTCAACCCCATGTGTTCTACTAAGAACAATCTTAACAGCGATTTCAAAAACATCAATAGCAGTTCTAAAAACCCTTCAAGCAGACAAAAAAAACATACAATACAAAAGCAATCATATTAACAAAACAGTTGAACATATCCATCCAAATTTTTAACCAAATGTGCTTTTTGCTTCCATCATGCACCAGCACTACGATTGTCTTTTGAACAGTCACACCTAAAACAAAAAAATATTATTGTTCACTTTCAATTACTTGTGCCCTTATAGGTCTTATTTGAAGCATGTGTATAGTGTCCTTTGGGATACCTTTATACGGTAATTTATTTTTAAAATGTATTTTTCTTATGAACAAACAATATAACTATAGCAGAAAAGTATGGTTGTTTGCATTTAAATAATTTTAGTACTTTTGGATATGGTAAAGATAATAGAGACATACATATAAATTTTGTCCAATAGAACTCAATAATTAAATTGCAATATGTCTACATGTATATAGATTGTCACCATGTTTAATAGAAAAAAAAATTAAGATCAACACACACATTCTAAATTGAAAGCCATACACTTTGAATAATTTAGTCTCTGACCTTGAAATAAAATACATGTTGATCAATACAGATATAGAAGCAATTTGAAAGTGTGCAAAATTGTCATTAAATCTAAAGCCTAGTTAGCAAGTAATTTATCATTTTTCAAACGTTACCGCTTTTAAAACGGCAAGTAGGCTTTCTATACGTATACGTCCATTTCTACAAACACGATTTTTTTTTTAAAGCCCAAATAAGCAGGACTTCTACAGTGTTACCACCAGATATATTCTAATCGGCATACATAAAATATGTTTCTTGTTTATACTTTAATTTATATATATATAGACCAAACAAGTAGTGTGGCCTAAAATGTGGTAAATAAGTCAGGGTTTTTTTTCTTCAAGGTAAATACAAGTAATTATTGATGCTGTTTTTATGTTTGAATAAGATTTTCTAATTAAAACAGCACTAAGACACACCTGAATGTCGTCGCCTTGAATGAGATGTCTTTTTCTTGCCCTGGCCATGTCTTCCTGCATTTTTATCAACTGAAGAAAAGGTAAGAACATCATGAGAGCCATAATCCTCTTAAATCAAACAGCAGCTGATGACCCCTTCAATATGATAGCCAATCATTTGCTAAACAAACCATATTGACCAAAAACATGTTTCATGTTTCACAATGAGGACACTGAGGTTGACAGTTAATGGTTACAGTGAAAGTTATTGAATAATTGTACAACTTTGTCTACATGTATGTTGTCAATTTTTTCAAAACAGTATGTATATACATATACCTTTTTGTTTCTTAGATATCCTTGGTCCCAAACCTTCTTCTGCTGCATGGCGACTTTTTATCTGAACCTTAAAATAAATAGTGCATAGTTTAATAAAAATGCTATCAGACGCAAAACTCATGACGGTCAGTGCTAAAAAGATTGAGCTAGAGAAAGGACTATAGATACTTGATTTGGTCAATTTCTGAAATTGCCACGAATGTACCAGTATTGATGTACTTTAATTTTTAAACCCTTGTAACTGAATACCTTAAACTTTTTCAGTTTTGTGAAAAAACATGAACTTTTAAATTATGTTGAAACAAGAGCTGTCTCCATCTGAAAACATTTGTTCCCGAAAAATGATTTTTTTAAAACTAAACATAAATTTCAAAACCTTAATCTGGACCCTAAGTTCAAGGTCAAGGGGCTCATAATGTGTGTGCGTCTGGAAAGGCCTTGTCCATATACACATGCATACCAAATATGAAGGTTACATCTGAAGGGAAATAGAAGTTATGTGTATTTTTGAAACCTAAACGCAAAAGTGTGACGACATACAGACAGATGGACAGACAGACGGGCAATTGACAGTGAGACTGCTATATGCCACACTGTCATAAAAACAAGTCACAAACTTTATGATATTGTAAAAAAATTGCGGCCAAGGCTTAGGCACTTCCAAAATTTTGCAACAATTGAGTTATCAAAATTGTGAATAAGGAAAAGTTCCTAGCTGTAGAAAAACTGTATTCAAACAAATTCTGGAGCATTCTGCTAAAGGCTGAAAAAGATGTTCCATTTAAAAGGTCAAGGTTGGACAGAGGTTGATAAACATACTTGAAGGCAATACAAAAAACGAAATTTTCTCTTACAAACAATAATTTTCGCGATTTTACCATTTTACCATACACATTATCACCATCTTTAATGAACGCATAATAACATGTGTACATAAAGAAAAGTTTAATAAGGCAATATCTCTTTATGTTGGGACACTTGTTCTATTGCGTATTGAGATATCAGTTCCTAAGGACATTATTGATGCGCTATTTTTTTTATTCAGGTCGATATTGGTTCCTACATAAATAACCCATTCATATATTTAGCCAAACCATACATGCCGTGAATATTAAACACAAATTGTGTATTATCGCATTTATTGTGCAACTAAATCTGCAGAGTCCACAATCCTAATTCTTTCTCAATAAATTCCACAATTAAACAAGATGTGTTTGTGAAACACTATGTCCCCGTATATGATGTTTGATCTAGGAGGATGACCTTGACCCTTCACCACTCAAAATGTGCAGCTCCATGAGATACACAGGCATGTCAAATATAAAATTGCTAGCTTCAATATTGCAGAAGTGACATTACATGGAGCAATTTTGACCCATATATTTGACCTTGAAGGATGACCTTGACCTTGACCTTTCACCACTCAAAATGTGCAGCTCCATGAGATACACATGCATGCCAAATATCATGTTGCTATCTTCAATATTGCAAAAGTACTCATCAAATGAGCGATTTTGGCCACATATATTTGACCGCTGACCTTGAAGGATGACCTTGACCTTGCACCACTCAAAATGTGCAGCTCCATGAGATACACATGCATGTCAAATATCAAGTTGCTATCTTGAATATTGAAATATTGCAAAAGTGTACATTAAATTAGCGATTTTGACCCATATATTTGACCTTTGACCTTGAAGGATGACATTGACCTTTCACCACTCAAAATGTGCAGCTCCATGAGCATGCCAAATATCAAGTTGCTATCTTGAATATTGAAATATTGCAAGTGTACATTAAATGAGCGATTTTGACCCATATATTTGACCTTTGACCTTGAAGGATGACCTTGACCTTTCACCACTCAAAATGTGCAGCTCCATGAGATACATATGCATGCCAAATATCAAGTTGCTATCTTCAATATTGCAAAATTTATTGCAAATGTTAAAGTTGGCGCAAACAAACCAACAGACAGGGCAAAAACAATATGTCCCCCACTACTATAGTGGGGGACATAAAAATCATCAATCCTCAAAATCATGTAAAGAGAGTTCTTATCAAAACTATTATTTTAAAATACTCACCAATGGCTGACGATTTTCTTTTTCCAGAAGTTCCCTTACTTCTGGCACTAAGCCAGCACCTTTTGGAATTGCGGTCTCAATCGGCTGTTTAGGTAGAAGCGGAAGGGGAAATTCACTTGCATCTTCGTTTACCATTAATGTTTCATAAAAATCTTTCCATTTTTTGTAGTTTTCTTGCTTGAGAAGCAGCCTAATGGCATCAATATTTTGAATTTTTTTTTCTATTTCGATCTTCGAAAAATCTGGAGCTACAATTTCTGGTACTCCTTCAGGAACTTTTTGTAGGAAATGTCCAACGAGTGGAGTCCAGGGCTGGTGTTGGTAACCCTTATAAAAAAATTTAACGATGCCCTCAACATTAATAAATTTATAATGGAGTGGCTGAGTTGCGTGTTGAGCTACATTAAGATTTGGTTGTAGCCATTTTTTTACATCGAATATTTTGGTCACTCTTTCAGCACTTTGTAAAATTTTTAGTAAGTCTTCAAAGATTTCCGCGTCTTTTGAACCCAACGTCCTAGAAATCATACTGAATCGTGCATCAATGTCTTCATGAGTGTGGCCGACAATTAAAAAGGACATGTGCACCTGAAAAATATAATTATATATTGAAGAGTAAGAGACATTAGATATTAAGCCATGAATTTGCCGACATGTTGATCTGTTATCGGTTTAAGAAATGTCTCATAATAAGATCTGGTGTCCATTTATCAAAGCCGTGTTCATTTTTTGTCTGTTAACAATTACAAAAAAGTACGTTTCGAGAAGTAGTTTTGTCAAATTTTGTGGACAGTCAGATTGACAGACGGATGCACAAGCTGACATGACTAAAAGAGGATTTACTGATTATGACCTCCAGTCGCCAGTAGAAGATCACACACTTTTAATGCAAAATAATTTTAATGACCTGAAGTCCTGAATGATCGAAAGTGATAGACATAATTCATGTACAGAGGGTTTTTTCACCATTTTGGGAATAGGGACGGGTCCCTTTTTGGATTGGGAAAATTGGCGTCGTTTTGACAAAAATTGGGAAATTATTGTTGTTTTTGTTTTGCTAACAAATGCTTCCAAATTGAGGATACGGGTGTATCCAGTATTATATTTTCTTAGGTTAATCTTATATGGATGGGAGATAAACAAAATATTGACATTTAAAAAAAAAATATTTTTTTTTGAAACCTTCCATTGGTAATTTTTAGCTCACATTTGGGAAAAATATATACTTTTTTCCATTGGGAATGGGTATGGTTATAGTACCCGATTTTGAATGAAAAAAAACACTGATGTACCTCATTGAAAATCCGTTCAGAAACCAGCAATTGAAGAAATGAAAACACGTATCTGTTTTTGTTCTCTCGCCAAGTCCTCAATCTTTGAGAGATTTGATGAACAATTGTACTTTTGCATACCGATTTTCAGAACCCCAATATATACCTTAATTGTTCGCAAGCGAACAAGTAAAAACGAAGAGCGAAATATCATACAAGAAGATAAACTCAGATCCATCTTTACAGAAATGGGTATTCTGAACCATTGGAAGAAATATTTAAATGAGCTAACATAAATAAAGTTTTATCAAATATTGTTTTTTTGTATATGAATCCGATGGACAATCTACTAATACTTCTACTGCTGCTACTACTATATCTACTACTGCTACTTCTACTTATGCTACCGCTACCCCTGCTACTACTGCTTCTACTGCTACTACCAATACTACTTCTACTTCTAGCACTAATTCTATTGCTTCTACTTCTACTACAACTACTACTTCTACGACTACTACTACTACTACTACTACTACTACTACTACTTCTTCTACTACTACTACTACTACTACTACTACTACTACTTCTACTACTACTACTACTACTTCTACTACAACTACTTCTACTAATACTTCTTCTGCTACTACTACTACTACTACTACTACTACTACTACCACAACTACTAATACTACTAATACTACTATTACTACTACTACGACTACTACTACTACTACTACTACTACTACTTCTACTACTACTACTACTACTACTGCTGCTACTACTTCTACTACTACTACTACTACTACTACTACTACTACTACTTCTATTACTACTACTACTACTACTACTACTACTATTACTACTACTAGTACTACTACTACTACTACTACTACTACTGTTACTACTACAACAACTGCTACTACTACTACTACTACTACTCAAACTTCTACTACTTGTACTACTTCTACTTCTACAACTACTACTACTACTACCTCTTCTACTATTACTACTACTTCTACAACTACTACTACTACTACCTCTACGACTACGACTACTACTACTACTACTACTACTACTACTACTACTACAACTACTACTACTTCTACTACTACTACTACTACTACTACTACTACTACTACTACTACTACTACTACTACTACTACTACTACTACTACTACTACTACTACGACTACTACTGTTACTAATACTAATAATACTACTACTACTACTGCTACTAATACTACTAATACTAATACTACTGCTACCACTACAATACTACTACTAATACTAATACAACTGCAAACATTACAACAACAACTACTACTACTACTACTCGTACAACTTCTAATACTTAATACTTCAACTTCTACTAATATTAGTTCTACAAATATAATTTCATAAACGCAAACATACGCCATTTTCCCTAAGTGACGTGTACATTGCATCATGAAACGATGGTGTCCCATTTAACATTTCTAAAAGCAAGTGATGCCGTGTGCGCACATCAGGTGCGGTTCCGATTAGTTGGGTGAATTAATTAAACGTGTGATCTAATGCAACTCATTGCAAATACATGTTTTATTGCGACACGCGGTCATGCAAAAGTTCGGCGGGACCTTTTGATTGGTTTGTGATAAGCGTCCTCAATCAAATGTATTTGTACTCATACGGTTAATGAAGTGTATTTAAGAACCCTTTTAAAATCCTATCTTGTTAATTGATAATTATTTGTCACATTTTACAAAGTATTGATACGAAACACATGAATATGAAATAACATACCAAGCAAAACTATACGCTTTGTAAAATGCTTCCATTACGACATTTCTTAGTTTAATACGTGTGCAATACAGGCACATTCGAGGCATTCATTCGAGACAAATGCTGCGTTTTGTTTGATTGAATTACAATATAATAACTTGGCATGCGTTACATTAACTGGATTTCATCTCTGAAAACGACTTACACTATGTTTAAGTTAGGCACTTCTTTAAATACACCGTCGCCTATGGTTTTGAGATCTTTGGAGGATAATTTACTTTATCAAAAACAAAGTGAACTAATTTAATCAACGGTGATTATGCTGCTATAAAAAACGTAACCAGGGACTTGAAATTAGCTAATAATGTTTTAATATTCATCTGTCTTTATATAGCAAAAACAAGCATGTGTCTGTATTCAAAAACCAAAAGAGCAACAGTCAGAGTATGTCACTGTTTCATTGTTTAACATCATTTATATTAGAAAGTGAACTTAATCAAGCGGTCCAGAGTGTTATCATGCGACAAAGAAAAAACAACATAAAACGTTCATCCATTAAATCTAGCAGACCAAAGACTAACATGAACAGCTGGATTAAATGCATTTCAAGGCAAATAATGTGTCCAATTTAACTCACAGTGACTGTAGTTGGGTCAAGCCCTTGAACGACTCTCGAGAAGGGTTGATTCGATTGTTATTCAGGTATCTGAAGTGAAAACAAACAACGCGATGTGACATATTATTTAAACATAACATTAAACACATTTCAATGATTCCCGGTATTGATTTAAAGAGCACCAACAGTAAACAAGTTAACCGATAATATAAACAGCAGATGAAATAAATAAATAAATGTATATAAATATATATTTATTGTCAATAAAATATATAAAAAAATATTGTTGACGACTTGCGCCTGGTTCAATTGCGTCCAATATGCACGTTTTGTTGTTTTGATATGCGAGTACCGAATTTCTTCGGACATCGATCGTTACTTGCGTCAAAATATAGTTATAAAGAAATTGACCAGAGTTAAGATAAATAGCAAGTATTTGAAATTCTAGCAAACACGACAACACACTCAGAAAAAAAAAAAAAAATTATTAAAATAAAAAACAATTTTGAGTACCGACAAACGGATATATACATAATAATTTTTGTATTTTGATTGTAATTTATAACAGTTTGCTAGTTAAATCGGGAGTGTACTTCATAATGCAAACATAAATCTTGCTTGAAAGAACAATTTAATCTGAAGCCAGTATGATATTCGATTTCCTTGCATAATTTGGTTGAAAAATAATTGGTTCATGTAAGTGAAGTATGACTTTCTTCCGAATTCACATAATTCTTTAAAGAGGCATTAATTGGAAAGAACAGTGTTCCATCGGTGTGTTATAATTACCATTTACGTTCTACCAGAAAAGAACTAGTTCCTTTGCAAAAATAGAGAGAAAAAAATGTGCAAATAAAAACTAAAAGTCTGAAAGTTATTTGTTTTATGATTTAATTCAGATTTTTTTACGATGACATTCATGGGGCTAACGATAACTGGATTAGTTAGTGAGTTGAGCAAAGATATACAGGTTTCAATAGTGAAAAGAGTGGCATCGGAAGCTAGGACGCATGGTTTCAAAGAGTGATACAGATACCATTCGTATCGATTTTCGGAAAGAAAATAGATACCTTTTCAATAGCTGCCTGTTAAACTTAACGCTACAAATATTTTGAAAGATAATTTGAATGTTAAATTAAAATTGGTCAAATAATAACCCTCAACATAGATATCTGAAAGTGTGATAATTTAAAACGTCATCATCATCATCATCATCATCATCATCATCATCATCATCATCATCATAATCATCATCATCATCATCATCATCATCATCATCATCATCATCATCATCATCATCATCATCATCATCATCGTCATCATCATCATCATCATCATCATCATCATCATCTTCACAAAAGTTTATGAAGCAGTTATAGTTCTGTTAAATCAGTCGTATCATAGTTAATCAACGCAAAGTTTTAAAGTCTGGCAGTTTAAATAATACACTGACTATTCCTCAATTTTCCTCAAAACTCCCAAATCAAGATGATCAACAGTTTAAATAAGTAAAAATGAACATAACATCCAATAAGTTTTAAACTGTCAAATAACACACACTAAGTATTGAAAGCCATACCTGGGGCTTTCGTCCGTGTATTACGGATTTCATCAGCAGAATGATTTCTACTGTTGGGAAACGTTAACACCGCTTATTGTCGGGGTGAGCGATGTTAATGTACGGTTCCAGGTGTGCGAGAGTTGGTAGCGGCCCCCGTCCTTGTTTAGCGCCGGTTTTAGTGCACGGATGTTAAAATTAATTGTGATGTCATGATGTCGAAACAATACGAAAGCTACTAAAAGATGAATATACCGTTTATGTGAACGGTGGGGCAGATCGACGTTACTTACACATGTGTGAAATAGATTATCGAAATATGTTTATCCAATAACGCAAACTTTATCAAACAAATGAAAGCCAGAAATAGCATGTGTTCAGTTCATAAACACGACGATTTATTGCTTCAACTACTGCGTGTATTCTAGGTTTTTCACTGGATCACGATCACACACCACCACTTGTTTTCAACAATTACACATAATCTAAACATTTTTTTTTAATGATACTTTATTTACCTCGTACATAGGTATGTGCAGGTCGAGGTCATCCTGCTCCATACCGTACATACATTTTTGTGTTAGTATGAGTAAACAGTAGTCATTTGTTAGAATATAACATCCATATACATACATATACACTATACCATTTGCACATGTTAAAACATCTTAAAAAAGCAAATAAAGTATATACTAAAAAAAATGAAGAGCAAATGCAATGTTAGGTTAAGCATATGCAAAAGCTATTTTCATTGTGGAAGTATAGAAACATCGGACAAGTGACAATTTATTAATATATTCAAATGGTTGATTGTGGAGTTTTTAAAAGATAAATAATATTCATATTAAGATATTGGTTCAGCAAACAAACTTACAATTGCCCAAGACTGTAGTTCTGTTTCATGACACTTAACATTGTTTTGGATTTTGAAAGACAAAGTAAGGCTCATTGTAAGCCCTTGTATGGATGGAATTATCCCCTTTCTCTGACAATGGTATATATATTTCTTCAATTCTAGCATAAGAATATTTATATCAGTCATATTACTTTTTGTACTTCCCAATATCTTTGTTTAACAACTTATTTCTGAGTGTTTTTGCACATTATGTGCACTTAAAAATTCAACAACATAATTCACAATTCTTTGTGTAAAACAGCAATCCCAAAACAGATGTTTCCTCATTTTCTTTACAAAAAGTACACATGTTATCTTGCAAAATGTTCATTTTATACAATAGAGATTTAGTTCCTAGGATTCTATGTATTATTCTTGTTTGAAACCATTGAGTGTGAGTATTTTTGAAAATATTAAATACGAGACTATGTACTTTTTTTCCATTCGATGTTGTTGAAAAATGTATTCCACTTATTTTGGCAAGTCGGTATATCAGAATTGATAATACAAGTTTTATTAACATTTTGGTTTGGGTTTTGCGTAAAAACTATGTTACTCAAGTAAGACGATATAAATGCACATTCTGTATTTGGCTTTTTAATAACTTGGAAGTCAGAATGACTGAGAAAATTCTTCACAGTTCTAATCAATCCTTCATAAAATAAGAAGTTGATTTTTTTGCCTATATAATTCTTTAAAATAGATTGTTGTAAAAATTGTCCAGAGGTGTTTACAATATCCCTAACAAATCGAATTCCATTGTCATACATGAATTTATTATATATACTACTGAGACCTATTTTAAAATTGTGGTTATAAAATAAAGGCATGTTAAGTATATCTTCACATTTGCAAACAGCTTTCTTACTGATTTACATAATGTGGCATGCAAGAACATCTTTCCAAAAACTATTCTTTATTACTTTACAAATTTTCTCAGCATAGTCTTTTCCTAAATTCATCATTTTTTTAACATCAAATATTGAATAAACAAGTTGAAAACATTTTCCAGTGCATAAGACAATTTTTCTTTTCCATGTTAGTTTCATAGTTTTTTCAAATGCATATACATCTATCATAGATATTCATCCCTCCTCAATGGATTGAATTGCAATACTATGCTTGATTTTCGCAGGGCCATCCCAGACAAAATTATGGAACATGGTATTAATTTGTTTCAATATTTTCTCTTCTGGGCTAGGAAGGGAGATAAATAAGTGAGTAAATAGGGGAAGTAATAAAGATTTTATGACAGGTATTTTCCCTAGGGGGGTTAAATGTCTTCTTTTCCAAAAGTGTATAGTATTTTGTAATTTAATAATTTTATTTGTGAAGTTTATATCTATCATTCTATTAAGATCAATATCAAATAGAATTCCTAGAACTTTAAATTACCCCAAACTAGTTTGTATTTTGTTTTTATGGATTGTGTACTGTACTTTTTGGAGCCAATCCATATTTAATTTGTTTTGTCGTAATTTATTTTCAATCCAGAATATAATGCAAAGTCATTTAAAAGATCAAGAGTAGCATTGAGTGAAGCTTCTGTGCCATCTAAAAAAAGTGATGTATCATCAGCAAACTGAGAGATTTTATATTCAGTGCTATCAATTTTAATTCCTTTGATAGTATTGGAATGCCGTATTTTAATTGCTAAGATTTCAGCGCATAGAATAAAAATGTATGAGCTGATGGGGTCCCCTTGTCTGCAACCTCTTTCTATTGTTATAAAGTCGGAAAGGAAGCCATTAATTTGAATTGCTGTTTTGGTGTTGTTGAGGAAGAGGGAAATCCACTGTTTAAATGTTACTCCGAAATTGAAATAGTCAAGTGTTTTGTCAATAAAATCAAACTCTAGGGTATCGAACGCCTTTTCAAAATCAATGGTCATCAATAGCCCAGGGATGCTGTTATCTTCTGTATATTTCATTATGTCATATAATAATCTAGTATTTTCCCCAATATAACGGCCTTTTATGAATCCTGTTTGATCTTCAGATATCAGAGTATCAAGAACAGTTTTAAGTCTGTTGGCAATTGTGCCAGATGCTATTTTATATATAACATTTAAAAGTGTTAAAGGTCTAAAAATTTTAAGGAAGTGTCTAGGTTTATCTTCCTTGGGTATGCATGTAATAATTCCTTGCTTTTGGGTTACTGACATGGATCCACAGATAAAAGCATAATTAAGACTCCTTGCAACAAAATGACCTAAATCCTTCCAAAAGACCTTAAAGAATTCCGCAGTAAACCCATCTGATCCCGGGCTTTTATCACTTTCCATATTTTTTAAGGTTTTTGAGATTTCTTCTAATGTTAAAAGGCCTTCTAAAGATTGAGATTGCTCATTACTCAGTTTAACAGTGTGAATATTCGTCATAGTCTCTCATGCGTAGGAGTTTGCTCAGGTGTGTGCGCAATTATATTTTATGGTATATAAGTTTCAACATATATGGATGTTAAAAACTAGATGTTTGATTGAATTGTTGATGCGATATTTTCAAAACAAAAAGGAAACAATTATTATTACTTTATTAATGGTATATAAGTTTCAACATATATAGATGTTGAAAACTAGATGAATAATTGAGTTGTTGATGCGACATTTACAAAACAAAAAAGAGACAATGATAATGACCTTAATATTAATATTACAGTGTATAGCAGAAAGGGTAATCATATTATAAGTAATATTGTAAACTTTGATTTATAAATCAGCAAATTATGTAACAGGTAAGTTCATTACAACTACTTTGCATTTTTAAAGCGTTCTACAAAGAGTATGCAGAGGAAAAGATACACAAAAGAAATGTGCACGATGATAATAGATTGTTTTAGTATATATCAAAATGACAGACAAAGCTTTTCGATGAAAAACAGTTTAAATTGTATTACTCTGCAATAGACAATACATAGTGCACAATGAGAAGTGGTTTACATACCGATTTGAAAGAGCACAAACTAAAATTCCATAGTCTGAAGTGTATCCTTAATTGTCACCACTTTAAGCGCTGGCTCCCTTCGTGGACTGCCTGTTTCGGTTTCGGAACTCCCTTATTGTATTGTCTATATTGTCAAAAATGTCGAACTTTATGCGTTATTCAGAGTTGGTTTGTGCAAAGACTGCTCCGTTGAAGAACCAGACACTCTTAATTTCCGGGTGCAGAAGTAGTCTAGTGATCAGGCCTTGATTACGTTTTGTAACATCGTCCACTAGCTTAAATCCTTTGTTCTTCATTGGTGTTCTTTTTTTCATAATTGATGATTTTGCGTTATTGTTCTTTAGTTTGAGTAGTATTGGGCGAATGCTGCCCTTCTTGGTTGGAACGCGATGAATCGCCAGTATATCCTCGGGCTTAAGCTCGACATCTGCTGCTGTCCTCAGTATGTTCGATACGGTTTGAATAAGATTGGTTTCTGATCCTTGGGATGTTTCTTTGATGTTCATTATTTTCACATTATTTTTTCTGGAGTATTGTTCGTTATAATTGGCTAGTTTCAGTGCATCTCTTCTTGTGTCATAGTTTTTTTCGATTTGTGTTTGCAGCTCACTTATTGCTTTCGTGCTGCTGCTCTTGAGGTCATCGACTTTTTGTTTTAATTGTTCATTTTCAAATTCCAGGCTCGCGATTTGTTCCTTTAATGAATTTGACATATTTTTCACTTCAGTTTCAATGCGTTTGATCATAGTCTCTTCAATTTTTCCCATTATTGTGGTAACTGTGTTTTTAATCAATTCTTCTATTTCATCCTTCTTAATCATGCTTTTGAGATCTTCCCTCAAAAAGCTTATACTGTCTGTCATGGCTTCAAGTTGGGAGTGAATATTTGTCAGTTCTTCCATGCTGGTATGGTTGGAGTCAGAACGCTGTTTCTTTGTGGCTGGCTTAGTTGGAGGCTTTTGTCCTTTAAAATTTAATTGAGGTTGATCTGTTTTACTGTTAGCACTCATTATGGTATTACTGCGTTATTTTGAATCTGTATTGTAGATGTTGTAGTATTTAATCAAATCAATTAGTATGTGCAGCCATATTTAAAGAAATATCCACACTTGTTCATCAGAAGTACAGTTATTTTGCATGTCCAATAATAGTCCCAAATGTCCAGGGATCGTCTCAATGTACTCAATAATCCAGGTTTTTACCACATACAAATACAAATGTTCACTAAATATCACTATTTATATCCACTTTTGGAAGTAACTAATTTATCCCATATGTGCCATATATATTAATCTATTGTTTAGCACCAAACATTATTATTTACTATCACTATTTCTAATCAAAAAGAGCAATTTAGACAGGAGCTGAAATCAGCCAAACATCACTGATCTGAGCGACCACATCAAATCCATAATCTAAACATAATTACGTTAAATTATTGTCGTTTACTTAGATTATTGTTTAATGAACAGGTACTTTAATAAATATACCTTCACCAGTCGTACAATTTAATCCACACGTCAACTTAAAATTAATGGTAGTAGTAAATTTATTATCGTGTATTCCAAGTTTAGGGATTATGATTTGTCTCAACTGTACGAGTTTAAAAATGCTTTCGAGTTCGCTTCATCTCCCCGTTGCATATATCCTCTCAAGAAACCCTAGTCACAGAAAGTCTTAGACCGCTTAACCGAATAGGAATGATTTGTCATTGGGTAGTAGTAGTTGTGCATATTTTGATAACGAAGAGGACAAGTTAATCATTTGACACGTGCGTATTTGAAACTTATATAAGCTCAAAGGGCGAATTCAAACGGAACTTGAGTGTATCATTAGTAGATGGTTTGATACTATAATGATATATAATATATATATATATATATATATATATATATATATATATATATATATATTTGCCAAAACTAAGGGACACGTGTTTTCTGAAACCTTTTTTACAAGAAACATATATAATATGGTAAAATGTACACACTAATATCCTTTACAAGAACGAACGTGTAAGCCCATAGTCCGGGCAAACCCCTCGTTTCAAACGTTTGGTCACTGAACAGGGCGCACGTTAAGATGGAGGAATATTATTTAAACGCAAAATTGGTTGAATGGTCACGTATACGTAATCAAACGCATTTGATTTATTTAAACTCCATTTCAAATAAGGTAAAGCATTTTCTAATTATAACAGTACGTACACATGTAACACAATATACCACACGACTATAAATGCAACTATTTATGGATTAATATCAAAATTGGTGCACTACAATAATTCTGCTTCATTGTATTGTACGATGCCGAATGAGAAAAAGTAACTAGTTCCAAATTCAAACCGAATCAGGAACTGGCATTTCCAATTTGAGAAATATTTGCATAGAAGCAACTGTACCACATTACCCTGAACATCGTTTTGCATGTAAGGATGCTATAAGTATATATTCCAAAACATGTCTACCTATACGTTTATTCTGTTTTGTTATGCAACGGAAGAAAGAACAAGTATTACCCTTTATTTGCAGTAGTCCTTACTAAAGCCTTATGTGCAAATGAATGTTCAAATTTAAATAATTTTGAACATGTATACAAGTGTACCTGATAGCTTTATCAATAATGTTATAATGATAAAATATAATTATTCTAAAACAGTTATACTATGTTTTATATCAATTATCAGTTAGAGTTTTTTCGATTGAAAGTAATAGCCAGGTGGGCTGTCTTGACATCATGTAGTTTAATTCGTACGGCAAACGTTTCTACAATCGGACACTTTTCTAACGCAATACTTTTCAAACTTGAATATCTCTGTTATGAGTTAGGATTAAGATTTAAATGCGTTAATATGATAATTTGACTACATTTTGAGCAAGCTCACGATAACTATTCCATGACGATTTCACGCTTCAGCACGTGGGGTATGTATAGTTTCGTATTTTTCTGTCGTGTAGACGAATGATCACACGAACAATTTTAAATCAAAATCTTAACTTATGACTGAGATATTCAAGTTTGAAACGTGTTGCGTTAGAAAAGTCTAAAAGTGTATATTGATTTAAAATGTATTATTATTATTACAATTCTAATTATGTTAATATACATTTATTTTGAAATTATAACTACATGTAAATGTATATGGAAATTTTATTACATGAACAATTTTAGTAAATGTAAAACATCCAGGTTCTATGTTCAGTCTCGAAAAATGAACTGGATGACTAGTTAACAGAACGCAGTGGAACAATGTAGGGATAATTATTTTAACATCAGAGCATTATATACAATTATTTTTACAGTTTGGTTTTTGTCAAGTTAGTTTTTAAGTTAGAAAATGAAAGCCCATTATTTGACTTAAATATCATGATTGCCATGAGATGGCATGCCGTTTAAATAATCTACAGGAATTATTGAAGTTTGAAAAAACAGTTCTGTATTTAGTTTAAATAAGGAAAGATGAATTATTTTGTTATCAATAGGTTAACCTTTGTAGACATTGGTTCGAATAAATAGTATCGCATCAGGACTACATGTAAAATGATGGTCAAACTTACGTGGCTCATACTAATGCATATAAAGCGATTTGTTAAGTTAGAAAATACTAGCTCCTCATTTTGTTTTAATAAACATTAAGGAGACTGTTCCTTAGTCATTATTAACCCGTGACATATGACATTGAATATGAATTAATATAAGTATGTAGGGTATGTTGTTTGAAATATTTTAATGTCTACCTACATTTTAAGTTAGAAGCAATTATATGGGCTACGTTTGGGAGAATGGACACTTATTATTACGGTTCAAAAGTGACATTTTTTTATTCGCTTAAAATGAGGAAACAGGAACTGACTAATTGATTGTAATTCAGCCTTAAAAAGAGCTTGGATTATTTATAAACACAACTATGTAGAAATCTCTCGGAATAATAGTTGTATATTACAGCTTCATAATAAATAGTTGTAGAAGTTTTATAATTCCGTTTGGATAATGTTGTTATTATATAAGATAAATGTCAGTTCGAGTTTCGGTTTGAAAAAAGAATGGGTTGATTGTTCATTATTCGGTTAAAATATGAAGTAAGAAACAGGTTTCAAGTTTCGTATCAGTTGAAAAACAAATTCCGGGTTGTTTATACGCTTGCTACTAAGTGTGACGTAATTTTCAAGATGCTTATCTTTCTGAGTGAAACTTACACAACTTCAACATAATCGCCACCTACGTCAGCCCTATCTTCTCCTTAGTAACGATGGATATGGCCAAATCAATTGGACGAAGCGTATTAAGAGCAATATTTTCCCAAATGTGATTGGATACGCTGTGATATTTGCCGTCAAACAAAGACAGAGACGCACAGATTCTGCTCTTAAGAAACTACACAGATTTATAAGCAATTATTCACAATCATTTAACTACAAACATGGTAAACCATTACTTTAGTATCGGAAAATGAAATATTTTTATTAAAAAAATAAAAAAACTTGCATACTTTCGTTATTCATGATACAATGTAGAATGCCATTTGGTTATGCTATATCGCGTGTAACATGAAATAAGGAAGTTTTTCATGTTTGATGGTTAGACTGTCAAACTATCAACACGTTTTATGCTAAAGAAGTGAGTATATTAAAAATATTGATAAAAGGTCCATTTGTTAAGTTTTGCTGCTGTGTTTTGTGTGTTAAACATTACATATATAGCATATATATGAATATATATATATATATATATTAGTTTTCTTAACTTAAAGTTAGTTTAGTAAAAAAATATTGTATATGAATTACAGTAACTAAATGCGTATACTCATATTCATTACGTAACAGTGATTTAAAAGAACAACATATGTCATGATACCAAGTGCATATATAAATTCATTTAATAAAGAAGGAGAAATTATGTTCTAAAGAAATATATCTTTATGAAAAATTAAATAAGAGCATGGAATGCCTGGTTGTAATAAGCCTTAACGTGTGCATATTGAGCTATGGTGTGAGCAATGGCCATAGCAGTGCATATATATAGTTAATTCTTTACATTTCGCGTTGTGCTTTTACTGTTAATAACATGTTAATAAGCCCGACATTGACGATAAATATAAAATGAGAAAAACGATAAGAAATAAGTTTAAGATTGATACACCGATAGAAAAACAAGAGTTCCGCGGTCGGAGACATATGCCTCCCAAACAGGGCATTGAACTAGTGACCCCAATTTCAATAGGGGTTATCGACTGTCCAAGGCCTATGCACATGTGAAGTATCAAGCCAATCGTTTAATTTGTTGACAAGTTAATGATCGGAAACAATTTTCACACTTATCGTGACAATGATCTTAACCTTTGACTTAGTGACCCCAATTTTAATAGAGGTCAATTACTGTCGAAGGCCAATGCTCATGGGAAGTATCAAGCAAATCGGTTGATTCATTGATGAGTTATTGATCAGAAACGATTTTCCAACTTATTGTGACAGTGACCATGACATTTGACCTATTGATCGCAATTTCGTTAGGGGTCATCTACTGTCCAAGCCCAATTCGCATGAGAAGTATCAAGAAAATCGGTCCATTTGTCGACCAGTTATTGATCGGACACAATTTTCACACTTAATATGACAGTGTCCTTCACATTTGATCTTCTGACTCCCATATTCAATAGGGGTCATCTACTGTCCATTCGTTGATGATTTATTGATTAGAAACGATTTTCACACTTATTGTTACAGTGACCTTGACATTTGACCAAGTGACACCAATTTCAACCGGGAAACTCTTTGGATTGGCCGTTCTAAGGTGCTGGTGGTTTAAGAATTACTATTTAAATAATGTTTCTGGACTTTATTATTATATTCAAATCATTGCAAAGAACGTTGATCCTCATAAAGTCATCACAAAGAACGTCATTGGACATCTATGAGATTTAACGGGTAATAATGAAGCATGTGATACGACATGCTTTGTGATATTTAGTCCTAATAAAAAAAAACAAGAAATCACTCAACTGTGCAATAAAATTATGAAATACTACGAGTATATGTTCACATTACCGCAGCAATTTTCATAAGTCATTTACCTTGCATTGACATGTTCGACATAAATATGTACGTGTATTTGAAACACATGCTGTCGACGTTGTAAACTTTTCTTCACATCTCGTCAAAATAGTTGCGTGAAGGAGAGTTTAATGTTAACACATTTTTTCCTTTGACTAAAATTGCTGCCAAAATATAGCATATTTTTATAATATTTTATTTGATAAATAATCATTTAACTCTATCATTAATATCGGAAACTATTGGTCAACTTCCCAATTCCGAATATATACTCTTTTTTCAATTTTATGCCCCCGTCACATAGGACTGGCAATTTGTCTTCGCATCTACCGTGACCAAGGAAACATAAGGATAGCATAGGAGACTGCAAGGTCGTCGAGAGAACGCATGGAACGACTCGCAAGGAAAGCCTTGGAGAATGTGAGGTCGTCGTGATAACGCATGAAAGGACTGGCAAGGACAACCGTGGATACTGTGAGACCGTCGTGAGAACGCATGACCGGACTCGCAAGGACAGTCTTGGATACTGTGAGGTCGTCCTGATAACGCATGAAAGGACTATCAAGGTCCGCCTAGGAAACGGTGGTGTCGTCGTAAGAACGCATGAAAGGAATCGCAAGGACAGCCGTGGATACTGTAATGAAAGGACTCGAAAGGAGAGCCTTGGGGACTGTGATGTCGCCGTGATAACGCATGAAAGGACACACAAGGACACCCGTTGAGACCGTGAGGTCGTCATGAGAACGCATGAAAGGACGCGCAAGGAGAGCCTAGGAGACTGTGAGGTCGTCGTGATAACGCATGGAAGGACTCGCCGCAATGACAGCCTAGGAGACTGAGAATCGTCGTTATAACGCGGTAAAGGGCTCACAGAAGAGCCTATGAGACTTTGAGGTCGTCGTGATAACGCTTGAAAAGACTCGCAAGGGCAGCCTAGGAGAATGTGAGGTCGTCGTGAGAAAACATGAAAGGAATCGCAAGAACAGCCTTTGATACTTTCAGGTCGTTGTGACCACGCATTTAAGGACTCGAAAGGGCAGCCTTAGGGAATGTGAAGTCGTCATGAGAACACATTTAAGTACACGCAGGGATAGCCTTGGGGCTGTGAGGTCGTCGAGATAACGCATGAAAGGACTAGCAAGGACAGCCTTGAAGACTTTGAGGTCGTCGTGAGAACGCATGAAAGAACTCGCAAGGAGAGCCTTGGAGACTGTGAGATCGTCGTGAAAACGCATCAAAGGACTCATTAAGGTAGTCTTGAAGGAAAAGCCTACTTAAAACAATAATTAAACATCTATCGAAATGTCTTCCGTGCATAAAGGAGGACATATCCCATAGGACATTAATGCAAGAACAATGAAAAATATCATGACAAAATGGAAACATCCAATGGGAAGGTCATTTTGCACACACTTCCCATAATGAAAATACAGTATTTTTTAGCAAAGATAATCAGTAATGGATCACACACAGCATATGTGACTGCCAATGAGATTTTGACCCATTTGGCGCTGACGTCGTTTTGGAAAAAAATTACTTAAACTTGTGACTACCGTTTCGCGTAATTTGTCAACCCACTTCTTGCGATAAAACATTAGTTTATTTTAAGAATAACCTAAACCAAGGCTATTAAGTTAATAGACCACTAAATTTCCGTATTTTCTTTTTGTTTTATATGGTTTAAATTAACCTTAGCTTATTTAACATTGATACAATAGGGCACAGTTCGACGTTATTAATTTTCGGATAAACTTCTCGCTTTTTAAAGGTGCGATTTTTTTACTTCTTGAGTTGTTTTCTTCAACAAATTGCAAATTTGTTTGTGAAATGAATCTCTGCAATCAATCATGGTGTGTGTATGAGCCCTTGTTGCCTTGTGGGTGTCAAAATGAAAATTTTAGACGATATGTGTGTGTCAAGTTTGTGTGTTTTTCCCAAAAGTTGTCAAAAACTAAAACACTTCTAAATTTAACATTTGTTGTTAAACTTTTCTAAAATTACTGTAATTACACTTTGTTGAAAAGTTTAGTGCATATATTCCCCTTATAGTATTCTTTTATCACTTTATATTCTTTAAGATAATTGTATTAACGGTTGATAAGTTGACAGCAGACAAACGTTGAACTGAATTGGGTTGTCCGTTATGTATTTCGTTTCAAAACTTTGTGCAATCACACAATATAATGAACGCAATTACAATTTCATTCGTTGTGATTACACAATTATTGTGTTAGCAATATTATTAGTTCTATTTTATGATGTTTATTAGTATAATTTTTATGTTTCTCTTCTTATCAGATTCTCTAATTGAGTATATCCATATAAATGGTTGTGTTCATGACCGGAAAATATTTAAATTCGTGTCTTAAGCTGCACCTCTTAGTTCATATATTTCAGCCAAAAATACAGATTGGGCGAACAAAGTGCGAACACCAAAAGATGTGCTCATTATTATCAGGTATGATATGACAATGTAAATAATTTTAATTTAAAACCGAACTGAGCACCTTTGTACAGTTTTCACCCCATAACCTATAAGTGCCAGCACATCTTCTATTTAGGAGGAGTGCTGAATTTTAAGTAAAACAAGACTTAAAATCTGCATTGTTTACCTTATTTGTTTTAAGTATATAAACATGTTTGTTTCCTGTAATGAAAAAAAGATGATTTTCTGCAAATGATGTTTGTTAAAAACACATAATTATGTATTAAAAGAAAAATGTATTATGTTACAGGATGGACCACAGTTAACGAGTTTTGATAAAGCAGACATGTCAAGGAAGAGATAAGCGTGTAACCAGCAAAGTTTATTCTTGTCTTCAACACTATGGTGACAACAATCAAAACATGTATGAAAAAGTTATTAATAAGAGTATACTTTATATGAATGTTTTAATTTAGAACATTTACTTTCCCCTTTTCTCTGTGCATGTCTGGATGGTTCAAGGTGAATAATGTACGAAACAAGAATATGTTTGTCTTGGTGATATTAATTGATTAAATAATTTGTTGTGTTATTCTCACAGAGACTAAGTTTAAAAAGAAAAATAACGATGAAAAAAAAGATTGCATGTCATATTGATTGTTATTTCAATAAAGTATGGACACATTTGTGGTCTCCCTTGTGTGATGTATTATTGATGTGTTCGCAGAACATTGCTTATTAGTAATCATTCATTTTATTTTATTTGTTATCATTGCAGATCATCGAAAATGCATTTTACCAATCCTTGTGCAACCTGAGCCTACCAAGTTTACACCTTACTTCTTATAAACAGTTATATATAGATCTTTGAGCCAGGTTATCTAGAGGCTAACCCCATACCAAATTGCATGATGGTCATACAATTGCCTGTCCATACAGACTAAGTCCGTCAACGTAAGGCCTCTTGAACAGTATAACTCGAGTCGTATCGGGTGGTTTTGAAGTACTTCAGTTAGACGCAGTTGTCTGCCATACAGTCTAATCACATATTTAGGACTCTGCGTTTTTTAAATGAAAAATATAACCACTATACTTGGTGAAAGAAAATTCAGACTTAGTTATTAGAGAGCCGACCGATGTCTGATCTGTATGCGACAACTTGACGCCCAAAGGGATAAGATAGGGATCACCACAGCAGGTTGCTAATACACAGTGTAGACTTCCGCTGTTTTATTGTCTTTACATGTTTGATTAGAAAGCATAGGCAATATGGAATCCAACTCTGAAATCAAATTCGTATTAAGAGTCTGAAAACAGAGCCGTTGACTTTTAATTGAATAGCATGTTGACATCGATGTCAAATAAGTGATTTTCTCGAAGAAAAAATCCCACCTCGAGTAAACTGAGGTTGACACATGCAATTAAGTAAATAATAAGTCATTCGCATCACATGCAGGCTGTTTATATGTTAGTTAAAAGTCAACAGATAAGTTCAGACTAAAATCGTATTTTATAAAGGGATATAATATAGTTGAGTCTCTGTCCCATGAGAATATATCGCATGTAGTATGTGCTGTCATAGAAACTAAATTTGCGCATAAATTATTAAGTTATTTTATAACGTGCATTCAAATATTGTCTTGTCTTTGAGAGTTAAAACATGTTTTATACTGTGAAAAGCACCCATGGTACTTCACCGATGATATATCCCTAAAGACATTTATATAAGAACACGTTTTGAATGTACACAAATGCACATTGACATACATTACGGCAAAAAATTGTATCAATTTATTATTTATACAGCATCTTTATTAATGATACGGATTGTTTAAGCGCTTTTCTATAAAAAATATATTGAAGTTATTACAGTTTTTCAATTTAAAACCATTTTTATAATTACATTTTATTTAATAGTTGTTTTTTTACACACATATATTTAAAAAGAAAATATATACATTTGTTCAATTAAAAAAGGTTCAAAGTTCAACACAAATAAATAAATAAATAAATGATGGAATGAATGAATGAATTAATTAATTAATTAATTAATGGATGGATGGATGAATGGAAGAACGATCGAATGAACCAATGAACAAACGAACGAACCTATGAACAAACGAACGAACCAATGAACAAACGCACGGACACACAAACGAACGAACAAACGGACGGACGAATAAATGAATGAATGAAAAATAAAAACATAAAGACATAAAAGCATAAAAACATGACAAAATAAAAACATAAAAGTATATAAAAATAAAAACATAAAAACATAACAACGTGAAAATATAAAAACATTAAAACAAAAACACCACAGAAATAGATAAATACATAAATGAATGAATAAATGAAAGAAAGAAAAAAACGAACGAACGAACAAAAAATCCAACCAAACAACAAACCAAATGAACGAACAAACAAACGACCAAACAGACGAACGAACCAATCAACGAACGAAAACACCAATAAACAAACGCACGAACGCTCGAACTCAAAACCGCACGAACGCATTAACGAACGAATAAACGAACCGACTAAGGATGAACGAATAAATGATTGAATAAACAGATAAATAAACAAATAAATAAATACTTGAATGAATGAATGAATGAATGAATGAGTAAAACCCTGTTCCGTTCACACTTCTAGTTTGTTTGTCTTTTTGGTTTTGCATACATAAATATAATCAACAAATCCCTAGTGTTTTCAAAATTATGAATCTATTTTACATTTCACAGGTATGTCTGATAAAACAAGCGGTAACACGATTCACTTTAGCATGTTTTAATATTGAATCTTAACAAGTTCCAAATTCCATCAATAAAATAAATATTTATATTAGATATTTCACTTGTTTATTGAGTTCAAAACTTAAAAAGACGTTTTTCTTTGATTATTTTTAATAAATAATCGAGAAGATCGAAATACCGTAGCCTAATCCTTTGTTCTTTTGTATCTATAAATGAACTGTTTATTTATAGATCTTTGAGCCTGGTTATCTAGAGGCTAACCCCACACCAAATGGTATGATGGTAATACAATGGCCTGTCCATACAGCGTAAATCCGTTAACATAAGGCCTCTTGAACAGTATAATTCGAGTCGTATCGGATGTAAATACCATATAGTTCAATCGTTAAGAACATACGTACATTACATCAGGGACCTATACAAACTAATTTATTTGTATAGGTCCCTGGTTACATGCATTATATGCCACGTGAGGACGCATATAATAGTGTTCAATGTAGTATCAGTTATATGTACGCACACGATGTGCAGTTGGAATATAAGTTTACATTCATGTACTTGATATTTTCTATTTGTGTTTTTTTTTGCAAATACCATACTAAGTGTATAATAGTGCACGGGAAATGTAACATGTACTTTTCATTGATGTATAAATTTATAACCATGACTTCAAAGTGTCATAAGTAAATATACAATACACTACATTACACATTTGATGTGGTTGATAAGCGACTTAAAACTGAAAAAAAAATCAGTAAATTATATTGAAACGTTTCATTTCAACCTGAATTTTTACAATCGGGATATACGCCGAGCATCTTTAAAAAGTATATGTCTTGCTATCATTATCGTAATTGAATTAAAAGTGAAAAAACACATGTTATAGAGTCAAGTACTTGGGTAACTTAACAACTATTTAAAAAAAAATATGTAATTCATATTAAATCTTTATAATAAAGACAGTCACACTTTAGTTAATTAATATACCTTCATATGAATTGAAACGAAGAAAGAGTCAAATAATTAACCTGTGGCATTTGTTTTTGCAGTGTCGTATTGTTTAGCAAAATAAATAACAGTTATCACCATTATAAAAATCGATTTCTAACATTAAGGGTCCAATAAACAGGAAATTGTAGCACGATGCACCTATATCAAACATCCTGTTGGCATGAGATATCATAAAGTACACAAGGCATTCTTCCTGCTGCTATGTGCCGATATCACCAATCGATTTGTAACCATCATTCAACATTTTCTTTGCTTTAACGTGGCAGCATTAACATAATAATAGTATGCATTTAATATTTTATAAAGTATAAATAATGAACATAAATATGATGAATGATGATGATTTTGATGATGATGATGATGATGATGATGATGATGCCTCTGCTGTCGCTGCTGCTGCTGATGATGATGATGACAAACGCACAATCACTCAAACGCACATTCAAATGAACAAACAAACGAACGAACGGACGGACGGACGCACGAACAAACGAGCGAGCAAGCGAAAGAACCGAAAGACTGACTAACTGACTGACAGTTTTACTGACTTACTAACTGACTTACTGTTTTACTGGCTGGGTGACTGACTGACTGAATGAATGAAATAATGAAATAATGTAAGAAAGAAAATGAGTGAATGAACAACCGAAGGAACGAACGAGCCAACAAATTAACCACTGAACAAACTCACGGATTCACAAACGCAAGAACGCACCAACGGACAAACGAACGGACTAACGGATGGATGGACGGACGGACGGAAGAATAGAGGAATGAATTAATGAATAGAAAAACAAATAAAAATTAAATAAACCAATAAATTAATGAAAGAATGAATGAATGAACGAATGAATGAATAAAACTATGTTCCGTTCACACTTCCTGTTTGTTATTATTTTTGGTTTTGCATACTTAAATATAATTTAACTCTCAACAAATCCCTAGTGTTTTTTAAATTATGAATCTATTGTACATTTCACAGACATGGCAACTTAACCACGCGGTAACAATATTCACTTTAGTATGTATTATATTCAATCCTAAATTCGTTGAATAAAATACATATTTTACTACTTTAGTTAGTTGAAGACCTAAAAAGGCGGTTTTCTTTCATTATTTTTAATAAATAATCGAGAAGATCGAGAAACCGTAGCCCAATTCGTTTTTCTTTTGTATCTATAAATAAACAAGTATAGATCTTTATGCCAGGTTATCTAGAGGCTAACCCCACACCAAATGGTATGATGGTAATACCATTGCATGTCCATACAGCGTATCTCCGTAAACCTAAGGCCTCTTGAACAGTATAAATCGAGTCGTATCGGGTTTGCGGTACGTAAAGGAAATTTACAATACTCAATTAAAACCAAATAAGTCTGTTGTATTGCTTTTGAATACTGAATCGGATTTCACACTTAGATATATATATATATATATATAAATATATATATATATATATATATATATATATATATATATATATATATATATATATATATATATATATATATATATATATATTAGTTTGTAATAAAAAATAACTGTAACATGAACTTGATGTTCCAGTGGGTTTTATTTCAAATATCAATGTGTTATGTTGACTCATTCAAATAAGTTACCTTACCCTACATTAAATAATCTGTTATTTCGATGGCGTTCGATTTCGCCATTTCACATTTCCTCTTAAGTAACCTAAGTTAAAGAAAGTCCAAGACAGCTTTAGCGAATACGAATGATTTGTCATTGAGTTGTAATAGTTATGGAGATCTAGCATATTTCGATTTCAAAGAGGCCGAATAAACTTTCTTTGAGTGTTTTGAAAACACAACAACAAAAGAGAACGAGAATCATTTGCAATGCGTGCCTGGCGTATTTATAAAATCTCAACGGGGTAGAGATTATATTAAATGTGACTATAAATCTGCCTGGTAGAAAGAATTGCATAGTAAATATACACGAGGTTATACGTTAACTACAAAGGACGCTGAAACATAAGCACTATACGTTAACCGATAAATGGCATCAATGGTGTTGTGCAAGTGAAGACTTTACATGACAATATCTGCTGTGTAGCTGTGCGTGTACCCTACAATAATGTATATGTCGGTAGAAATCCTAGTTTGGGGCGGTAAGTCACTGAAAAATGCGCACTTAAAGATAAAAATATATAAATGCTAAATTGGCTGAATGGTATCGTGAAAATGACGAACTATTTCGTAAAAGTGAAATCGTTATTTGGTAGTAGTGAAAGCAATATGTTTATTCGAACACTCTTGATTTATTTATGATCAATACCCGATTTAAATTTAAAATAAGATACCAGTTCCAGATTCCTTTTTTTCAATTCTAATAAGGAAAATATTCTGACTATAAAAAATCACATGTATAACAATGTACCACATAATTATAAACACCATTATTCATGTATTTCTATTTCAAAATAGTTGTACATATAAGTTTCTTCTTCAATTTATTTAGTAATAATACTGCTGGTTTTTCGCAACCAAATAAGGAAAACGTATGTAGTTCCTACTTCAAACATGATTAACAACTGGCATTTCCAACTTTAAAAGGTATGCTATTATATATATATTTCAATACTGAAATTCTTCTGAGCGTATCCAATTCAATTTTGCAGCAGAAAAACAAAACAAATAAAGACAAAAGAGGAACTGACAGTTTCACCTTAAAATATTTTTTAACAAAAATATAACTGTAAAACATTACTGTGGAAATGAATGTAGTTTTGATAGTACAATATTTATTCTAACACATTTCTATTTTTTATGGTTTATCAATAATCAAGATCCTTGTTTCGCCACTGAATAGGAAACAAGGAACAATATCATTATGTCTTATTCAAGGCGAAAAGTGTAATAACATTTTGTAACGCGACAATGAATCGTCCACGAATCTATAATGAATTGTTTTTATAAACGGCGAAAATATTTATAAAAATGTATGCTGATATACTATTGCTTTTTGTTATACATTGAGACGTTTCTTGTTAAACTTGTTTGCTGTCGTTAGCTAATTATTCTAATAGTAAGTGCTGAATCAATAAAATATGATTTTTTACCGAAACTCATGAATCTGAAAATGTGTTGTTATTCGTTAGAATATGCCTTGTGTAAAATGGTGACTTCAGATGTATCAAACTCAACTTTTTTTTATGTGTGTTGTTTTGTCATTGAAGTCATTGAAGGCAACAGTACTTTTCGATATATAAAAATCATTAATCACGGTCGTCCAAAGCATTGGGGTCTCAATGGTAAACCGTTGTAACTGTATACAATGATTCAGACCATTGTACAATACAATTAAAAATATTACTTCTTTCGTATATTTAAAAAATGTATGAAAATAAGATTGTATCATCGTTTTCAACATATGAATTGTCAGATGAACAAAAAGTTAACCAGAAATTTTGAAACAAAACACAACAACTCTGGCGGATGCACTTGTAAAACATTAAGATTACGTAAAATATACGGAGAAACCGCCTGAATATACAAGAAAAATTGCATATGTCAGAAATTTTGCTTGATGATTTTATTTTATTTCAAGTTGACCATTGTCAATAACATGTACTATTCAAGTTGTCACGTTACTCAAATAAAAATCAAATCATCAATAATTTAATGTAAGCTATTTATAAGATAGTAAAATGGTATTTTCGAGTGTTCGTTAAAAAAAATATACACACACCAGTTTGATTGTTCGGATCCACTTTGGTCATTAAGAATGGCGGAAATGACCCAAGCATAAGATCTTTTCCGACACAAAACAAAGACGAATGAAATGTCAGCTGACCGACATATAATAGCAGGCAAGGAATGTTTAACCAGTCCGTATATTAAATGGATTTATTGTCTATTGGTTTTCAAATTCTTGTTGTCATGGCAATAAACTATCGAATGCATGTTGACAAATCGCAATTAACTAATTTATATTTAAATGTTATCGTATTTTGATCATTGTCTCCTAGCTCGGGATAAAAAAAGGTTCTTCAAAAAGCAGATTGTATTACATCCGGTAAACTATTAATGTCGTTTTGTTCGCAAAGTTGTTATCAAAGTGCAGAAGGCACTTCAGCTGTTTTCTGTTTCAAGTGTTTAATATTACAGTAACAAGTTCGAATTCTTAACGTAGGCCAATAAAACAGCCGCGAAAACTGCAAACTTCAATTTAATCTACTTTTAATTGTCTACAGTGATGAGATTTTGCAAAAACATCTAGGAGGAAAATGACATTGATTCACAATATCTCATAGGATTCACATAAATTCCACTTATTAATTCAAAGATTAAGCTCAGTTTAAACAAGAAATATAGGTTAAAAAAGATTTTCGACGTATATCTTGACTTTGAAATAAAGTTAAAAAATTAAGTTTTTTAATAATTAAATTTAAGACAAAGTTTTAAATTATTTTTTTTGTCACTTGTTAGTCGCATGTTCACCACATGACAAGTGTGTTTTTAAGTGCACGTATTTTCAAACCACACGTAAATGTTCGTGAATAAAAATTATACTACGGGAGATCACATAATATGTGTCCTGCCATGGTTATTAATGAGTTTATTTTTTTCAACATCGAAATATATGGCATTTTAATATTTGATTATCGCGCGGATTTTTAATGGCGTTTCGGCCTGCGCAGAAATTGCTCAGTCTAGTTAGGAGCTGCGCTATCAGATAGAAATCATGCAAGGTTTCGCGGTCGCATTAGGTATCTCCGGACCAGACTGAGAGATTTATGTTATTATAAAAATTATTCAAACACATTTTAAAAGAATAATTTCGAAAATGATCAAAACAAATCATTGTAATGTTTTCTATTGAGTTACATATGGATAATTTATTTCCGATGGTCACGATTTTTCTCAGTAAACAGAGTATTACTTATCATTGTAAAACAAAAATGAAATTGAATTTGTATGCATATACAAATAAGACATTTTTCTTTTAATAGTTGTATTTGTTTTAAATAATGAAATAGTAGTTCTGTTGATCACTTAGTGTTTTTTTCCGTTTTTCTCCCGTTGATCTGATAATGAATCGACTGCTATTAAGGTTGCATATTAATTTCATATTAATTGCCCCAGGTGCTGTGGTGTGCGCGTTTATGTGTGTACTTTGGAATTCATGTACATGTCACGCTGCGTCTTCGCGAATGCATTTATTGGTTGACCTGCCCATGCGAGCTTTAATGAGAGCTGTGTTACGCGATTATGCGATTTAAAAAAACGCACACAGTGGACTATCTTCATTGTACAAAACAGTTATGGTAAGTATACTCATCTCAAGAAAGGTATTAACCGTTCGCCTTTAGTCCTCAATCTTTGAGAGATTTGGTGAACAGTTGTACTTTTGCATACCGATTTTCAGAACCCCACTAAAAACCTTAATTGTTCGCAAGAGAATAAGTAAAAACGAAGTGCGAAATACCATAAAGATAAACGCAGATCCATCTTTACAGAAATGGGTAATCTGAACCATTGGTAGAAATATTTAAATGAGCTTACATAAATTAAGTTTTATTAAATATCGTTCTTTGTATATGAAACCGATGGAAAATGATGCTCATTGCTAAACCAAATAGACCATTGCAATATAATAACTTGGCATGCGTTACATTAACTGGATTTCATCTCTGAAAACGACTGACAATATGTCTAAGTTAGGCACTTCTTTAAATACACCGTCGTCCATGATTTTGAGATCGTTGGAGGTTAATTTCCTTTAACAAGAACAAAAGTGAACTAAATTACTCATCAATGATTATACTGCTATGAACGACTTAATCAAAGACTTGATATTAGCTATTAATGTTTGAATATTCATCGGTCTTTATATAGCAAATATAGCATGGGTCTGCATTCAAAAACCAAAAGAGCAACAGTCAGAGTATTTCACTGTTTATTGTTTAACATCATTTATACCAGAAAGTAAACAAAATCAAGAGGCCCAGAGTGTTATCGTGCGACAAAGAAACAACAATCTTAACTCACAGTTCCTGTAGTTTGGTCAAGCTCTTGAACGGCTCCCCAGAAAGGTTGTCTAAACCGTTAGATTGCAGCCACCTGAAGTGAAAACAAATAACGCCATGTGACTTATTATTCCAACATAACAGGTAAACACATTTCAAAGGTTCCCGGTATTGATTTAAGGAGCACCAACAGTAAACAAGTTTACCGATACAATAAAGAGCAGATGAAATAAATAAATAAATATGAATAAATATATATATATATATATATATATATATATGTGTGTGTGTGTGTGGTGTGTGTGTGTGTGTGTGTGTGTGTGTGTGTGTGTGTGTGTGTGTGTGTGTGTGTGCGTGCGCGCGCGCGCGCGCGCGTGCGTGCGTGCGTGCGTGCGTGCGTGCGTGCGTGCGTGCGTGCGTGCGTGCGTGCGTGCGTGCGTGCGTGCGTGCGTGCGTGCGTGCGTGCGTGCGTGCGTGCGTGCGTGTGTGTGTGTGTGTGTGTGTGTGTGTGTGTGTGTGTGTGTGTGAGTTTGTAAAACCTACCAACCGGGGCAAATTGTATGAATACACACCAACAAACCGGGGAACACCTACCAACCGGGGAATTCCCCGGTTGGTTTTAGGCGAAAATCTCTAATCTACGTGTATGAAATACCAAACTGTCAATTTAAATTAGAAATCCAACGCCTTCCCCGATTAGCGGGTTTGTGGCATGCACAAAATATACACAATTTTTGACCAAATTACAATCGAGTGTGTATCCAGGCTTATAACAGTTCCCCGGTTGCGCTGTTTAAAAATCATACACTCGGTATTTATATCATTTAGTGAAAGTAAGTTGGAAAAATGGAGTTTCGAGCGAAAAAAACGCATTAAACTAAGGTAAGTTTTTTAATTATGTTTACAACTTTCAATTACTATTAAAAAGCGTTTTTATGTAAACGTTAAAGTAATACTGGAAGACGAATTCTAAAGATCGATTTATATAAATATCATTTGATTACAAAGCTTGTTTTACGGTACATATTCCACGAATATATTTTATAAATATACGTTAAACAAAGTAGAGCTCTAGGCAGTTTTTCGTTATATATATATAGTGGAGCTATCCTACTCACTCCGGCTTCGGCGTTAGCGTGAGCGTTAGCGTGAGCGTGAGCGTTAGAATGTTAAAGGTTGCGTACCACCTCAAATATTGTCCCTAAACATATTGCTTTTATATTAAGCATACTTCCTTACCAACATGACCCCAATCTATAAATAAGAGCAGACAACTGTAACAAGCATATTGTAAGAATTATGGCCCCTTTTCCCACTTAAAATATGCATATTATTGATAAATCTTTGTTAAAGTTTACGTACCACCGCAAATACTTTCTATGTCCCTTGACATATTGCTTTTATATTTTGCATACTTCTTTACCAACATAACCCCAATCGATAAACAAGAGCAGACAACTTTAACAAGCATTTTGTAAGAATTATGGCCCCTTTTCCACTTAGAATATTCATATTATTGATAAATCTTTATTAAAGTTTGCGTTCCACCTCAAATATTTTCTTTGTCCCTTGACATAAGGTGTCATATTTTGCATACTTCTTTACCAACATGACCCCAATCTATAAACACGAGCAGACAACTGTAAAAAGCATTTTGTAAGAATTATGGCCCCTTTTTTCACTTAGAATATGCATATTATTGGTTATTCTATGTTAAAGTTTGCGTACCACCTTAAATATTGTCTTTGTCCCTTGACATATTGCTTTCATATTTTGCATACCTCTGAACCAACATGACCCCAATCTATAAACAAGAGCAGACTACTGTAAACAACATTTTGTAAGAATTATGGCCCCTTTTTCCACTTAGAATATGCATATTATTAATAATTATTTGTTAAACTTTGCGTACCACCTCAAATATTTTAATTGTCCCTTGACATGCTGCTTTCATATTTTGCATACTTCTTGACCAACATGACCACAATCTATAAACAAGAGCAGACAACTGTAACAAGCATTTTGTAAGAATTATGGCCCTTTTTCCACTTAGTAACTTTGAATATTTTGTTAAATTTTGTGTTTACATCGACTTTACTTCTAAAGTATCAAGGCTATTGCTTTCAAACTTCAAATACTTTCTTACTATCATGAGGGTACTGCACCTGGCAAGTTGAATTTTACCTTGACCTTTGACATTGAATCTGACGGTCAAATTAATAAATTTTGATTAAATTGCCATAACTTCTTTATTTAAGATCAAAGTTGATTCATACTTTGACAAAACAACACTTACCTGATTCACCACAATGGTCTTCACCCAAACCATCCCACACGCCCCACCCTAGAAGTCCCCCCCCCCCAAAAAAAATGTTTTTGTTTTTCTTATTTTTTTTTAACATGTTAAAAAAGCAATTTGTTTTTTCTTAAGACCGTCCAACCATCCCACCCAAGCTATTGCTATCAAACTTGAAATACAATCTTATTAGTTTGTTTTATGTCTTTACAAATGTTCAATTCATATGTTTTGTGGAAAGCTGAACTCAATATCGTCTATAATGTACCACTTCTTTAAAACATAAGCGATCAATATGTTTGGTTTAAACTTATTTATTACGACATAGTAACATATTCACAAGTTACAAGACATTGACATAGGATCAATATGTTTCAATTATGGTCCTCTTCCAGTTAGAATATAACTATAGTACCTTGACCTTATTGAATATGAACAATTTCCCCATGGTGGCTTACTTTATACTGTCAAGCTCTTGAATAGTCGAGCGCGCTGTTTTCTGACAGCTCTTGTTGTTTTTCTCATCGACATTTCCATTTTAACATTTAGTAGCCAAAAGGGTCCAAGTCCCCTTGATCTCGCAAGAACGTACTGCCAGAATTACGTTGATCCACCAGGGTTTGAAGTAAAACCGTCAATGATGTCATAGGTACAAATATTTTTGTATATGGTTATGTTTAAAGTCGTTTAGAAATTATAAAAGAACATCGTAGCCACTTTCCATTAAAAAGAAGCAAACAAACATGGACTATTGGGTTACTTAATACTGGACAGAAGTATGGAAGTAGCATAAAGATCTATTGATTATTTATTAATAAAACACTATTGGCGCCTATATCTAGCCTTCAATTATATGACCAAAATGATTATTAATATAAAATGTCTACAAATATAAATATTTCAGGCGAAGGAGTCTTTGCCACTAAGCCTTTTAAAAAAGGAGACTTTCTTCTCGAATACAAAGGGGATCTGATAACACGAGTAAAACATGCACGGCAATTAGAAAAGGAGTATGAAAAGGAGGGTCAAGGCAGCTTCATTTACTTTTTTAAATACAGAGACAAATCTTGCTGGTAACTACAAATTATCTTTACTTTGCACATCAAACGTTTAAATCACGCCATTAGAAGAGGAATTATCTTTAGATTTTTCACCATAATAATTAAATTTGGCATGCGCGTTATTTTAGTTTAAAGCAACAGAAGTGTTTATTTAAATGTCTTATTCAGCACTGACGCTACCAACGATATATTTCATGAGGGTCGAATGATAAATGATGCCGAAAATGGAGACGCAAAACAATATTGTGTAATGAAAATAGTTGAAGTCAACCAAACTCTCCATCTATGCACTTTCGCCGACAGAGACATTGCAATTGGCGAGGAACTCCGATATGATTATGGAGTACCAACACTTCCATGGAGAAAGGTACATTCTATTGTAAAGATGTCATCTGTGATGGATTTATCACTGATATTTATCACATTTAAAATAAGCTTTAAATGTCTTTTGAATTATTATTTTTATAAATATAGCCAATCAGTTTTATGATTACATTCATGTTCATTCATGAGTTATTCATTTTAAATACAGATATTCAAATATCTTTTTGCCGTGAATTAAAATGTTTAATCATTGAACGTCGTCAAGCTCTACTTTAATGCGGTCTGTCTGATAATGTGTATTTGTTATTTGAATTGTCAGAAATGCACGGAGCAAAAAATGGGTATGTTTCACAGTGATTTGTTATTACTACACATGCATCAATACAAATGCGTTGTACTTAATGGTTTCATAACTAACGAACTTTCTAACACTGACTAGTTATGTGTAATACCAATTTTTATTGTTGTTTTGAATAGGCAACACAATGACTACTAGATCTACGGACAGCCAGGAACCAGGACAAACAACATCCACACACACGGAAGAAGTCAATGAGACGGTTTGTAATATTTCGCAAGGTCGAAGCTACTAAGGCGTATTTTCTGGTTGGTTTTGTCTTCAGTGAAATGGGCGTAATTTTGCCTTACTAAGGCGTATTTTCTGGTTAAATAACTTTTAGCCGTGAATTAAAATGGTTTATCATTGAACGTCGTCAAGCTCTACTTGAAATGCGTTCTGTCTGATAATGTGTATTTGTTTTTTGCATTTTCAGAAATGTACGGAACAAAAAAGGGTATGTTTCACAGTGATTTTGTTATTGCTACACATGCCTAAAATCATATTATGAACATCATGAAATTATTGTAATTGTTGTACAAGGAATTAATGCCAATGTGTTGTACTAAATGGTTTCATGAATAACGAACTTTTTAACTCTGACTAAATTATGTGTTATACCATTTTTTATTGTTGTTTTGAATAGGCAACACAATGACTACTGGATCTACGGACAGCCAGGGACCAGGACAAACAACATCCGTACACACGGAAGAAGTCGATGAGACGGTTTGTAAAATTTTACTATGTCGAAGCTACTAAGGCGTATTTTCTGGTTTGGTTTAGTCTTCAGTGAAATTGGCGTAATTTTGCATTAAATTATATTGTGCCAATATTTAATCCGGGTGATGCTAATTGGTATTTGGGCTTAACATAACACGTACGTCGATGATCATTATATTAACATGTTATAGCACACGTTTTACGAATTTTAAAAGAATAAAAATATTGTTTACCAGTTGTAGTGACTATGAACTACTTGTCTTTCAAAATCTTCATATACACAAAGAATTTAGAACTTACACCTGTCAATGAAACTGGTGAGCATGTGTATTAACCACTGTAGTCTATAAAGATCGACTTCATCATAATCACAAAAACGTTAATTATCGCTTATCCAAGAAGTGTAATATCATTAATTTTAATTTTCAGTATAACACTTATACGCTGCCAATTACTGTGTATGAAACTCTGAGACATTAGGAAATTTAACTTGCGTGTTACATATGGACATTGGTTGATATTTTATCTTAACGACAAAAAAAAACAATAGCGTCTACTCGATATTTTACTATACGATATATTCTGACATGGGTAAGAAAAGATAGTTCATTTTATACCCACCACCGCACAATACATACAGGATTTACCGTGAACCGCAGTCCGTTCACCAGTTCTTTTTTCTTCCAACACATTTGTCCAGAGAAGTACAATACCTTTCATTTAACCGTGCATACATTTTGTCTTATTAGTATCTGTAAAAAATATTCATTGTATACTTTTTCGAACTTTGATAACATGTTATAACCTGGTATATGTTATGACATGCTACGTCGGTGTATTCAGTCAATCTTTAAAAAAGTAATTGTTTGATTCATTAGGCAAAATAATGTTTCCAAATGTGTCGTGTGACATCGATGTCATTATCAGGTGCCGTAAGTACCTGGACGCTTTTGTCGTAATTTTGCTATGAAAAATTGTACTGAAGTATATATTTAATATGAATATCTTACACACGGCAGTTAGCGACGTCATATGGTGTTTTATTATCCATGTACAGAAAAGGGTACTTCAAATACCAGGAGAACAAAACAAGCAGCCAAAAAGCAATGGAGTGAAAACGAAAAAGGAGCTGTCCACAGACACTTTGATCGTTTTTTGATAATGGGTAAATTACCAGGGAAAAAAGAAATACTTGCATGTATTGAATGTGAGAATGACCTTCACAACAGAAGTTGGAAAAATGTCAAAGACTTTTGCAGAAATTTAATTGAAACAAAAAAGCGACGAGGACTTTTAACTTAAAAAAATATTACACATATAATGCACGTTTAGGAGAATACGTTAAAGGATGAAGTTGCCACATTTTTTTGTGTTTTCTTGTTCTATATACTCTTTTCGAAAACGATATATGTGTGCTTATTGTATTTGAATGTTTTATTAATACGGTTCAGTCAAAAACGTTATTTGTTCATAATCATATCGCCGAACAAATTAGGATTGGTATATAGTTCGGCCAAAGAGTGTTTCTTTGTACTTTCTATGACGAATTTCTACGAGTTACTCACTATACAAGTTATTTTTTACCCTAAACTTGGTGTATATAAATGAATATAGCAAACATGATAAAAAATCAATCTAGAAGGCTAAACGTTCAGAGAAGGCACAACAAAATTCAGTCGGATAAATGGAAACAAACGTTTTGTTCAAGCATAACAAACAAACACTTTTAGATGTAATAAGATAAATGTAAATAACATAAAAAAACTACTGCTAAACTACTGCTACAATATGAAGAATACAAATGAATATTTTGTCAATTTTACTAAATTTGTTTTGAATGACAGGTGTCTGACTTGCAGTTGAGTACTTAATAGATATTTTAAAGTAAAAATTTACCAAAATGTAAATTATTGCGTAAATATCGCACTAGAATTGATTAAATAGTTGTTAAATATTACAATAATTTCCAACACAGATTTGTGTGCATTTGTTTTGCGTGTAGATATTCACATAAGCTATCAATTCACATATTTGCTTTGTGTATATAATTGGTATGTTTATATGTTTTTCATATCAAAATTGCTTGATCTACAAAAATTCGCGAGGAGTTTTGCATTTTTTCCCATGTTTTAATTGAAGTTTATAATTCAACGACGATGAAAATTACTAAGATGCCAGATTTAGTTATGTGTTTGTCTCATTTATGGTTAAAGATCAATTAACATACCCATTCCCCAGACTAAGATATTGTTAAAACAATTTATCGCGTTTGCGACTGACCTCTTTTATGCATTCTAACACAAGCTATTTACTTGTTTTTTTTTCGAATACTCTTCATGTACACACACTTGAACAAGCTGTAGATTACCTAGAACAAAACATATTTGAAACATATATTCATATGTGATATGTAAATGCATGCACAAAGCTAATAATTTATCATGTTTATACACTTTGCGATATGATGCTATAATGTCGGTTGTTTTAAGTGATTAATCATTATGTTAACCATGTTATCTGCCATCTGGAATGTAATTAAGTGTTTTGACATGTATGCGAAATTGATCGTGTTCGATTTGGTGCTGTATATTCAGAATTGAGTCACACTGTTATAATTTTCCTGTTGGTACATATTATTTTTAAGTTGGCACCAACAAGGGTCTAACAATTGATCCACATGTGCACTCCCAGTAAGTATATATACTACAATGTAAGTGATTTAAAATAATATTAAACTACGTGTTTGATAAGTGTTTGCTTTGGTTCATATTTAATTATTAGTGTTTTTATATAATGATAATGCTGTCAAAGTCAGCGGTGATTATACGTGTATAACAACATTAATTATAACTTTTATATTGTTTTCAACAAATAATATATGGATGACACATCGGCATAACTTTTCAGTGCTTAAAATACACTCTTTCTATTATATTTTATGCAAAAATTAGGTACATAAGTTGGTTTACATAAAGGTAGTTTGAACAAAATACGTGAATTCAAATCTTAAAAAAAGGTGTTTGGTTTGCAAGGGAAAACAAAGCGATTGCCAGTGACTATTTTCCTTAAAATATAATCTGTTATTTCGACAGGTAGAATTAAATGTAAGTTCATTATTAACGTTAACCCGTTTTGGGCATTCTCTACTCAAACAAAGGCATACATACTGTATTTTTTTAATACAACACATGTTTAATGGTATCACAGTTGTAGAATTGGAATACATATATTATAACAATAAATACTGATCATTATTCAGATTGACCTACCTCCGTAGACTAAGTCACTGGAGCATCAAAATGCATTGTTATCAAGTCGTTTTGCTAGTTTACTAAACTATTTAGTTTCTCAGGCCTCGCCACATTAGTTGTGAAACGTTCATGATTGTTTCAAGTTACAGATTTTATTATTTTTGAAAGTGCAATAAATGTATTTAAGACAATTTAAGTGAAGTGGAAGTTGCCATGCGTGTGAATGAATTTTCTGATGTTTACCTATTTCAGGGGATTAAATGCATGAGTTATTTTATAATGTCAGAGTAAGGACAAAGTTAATTTACACTACTCAATCTACATGCATATGGGCAGTTCTTCTTTTAGGATAAAAAACTTCATAGTACGTGAAAATCGTGAATGCTTTTTTCTGATGGAAAAAAGGAATTAAACAAATAAGCCGCCTCCCCCTCTCCTTCATTCGGTTTGACAAATAGCGTGGCCTGAAAAAAATAACATTATTTTTAAGTTTTAAGAACGAATTGTTTTCATTTGTTGATTAATTGCACCATGATTGTTATGGTATTTTGCAGCACTTGCATGCTTGTAGTCGGCTTATATCTAATGAAGTCATAAATGTATTGTTTGATTGTTTTGTCTCTTATGCTTATTTTGACGTGAATACTATTTGAGTCAATCAAATAAGGCATTTGTGTATAACTTATATAAGGTCATATGATAAACATATTTAAT
>NC_068367.1:74919834-74924834 GCF_020536995.1 Dreissena polymorpha | reverse complement strand
AGACAAATATATACGATATGCTTACTTTGCATGACCTGCATGTTATCAGGACATTTGTATTAGAGCACCGGATGCTTTGTTAACAGAGGTGACATTTTATTATCATACATCCCAAATCTGGTTGGACAGTAAATATTAAAATGACCCAACATTATTGTACCAACACCTTACTAACTGGCGCTCGAATATCTTAGTTTGTACAAATTAGACAAGGAAATGATATATGCATTCTACGATAAATAAAAAAAAAAGATGTATTCTTATAGTGATATTGTATACATAAAGTGATGAGTCTGGACAAAATGTTACTTAAAGGGTTGTATAAAAGGGCATTGTATAATGTGTCTTGTAGAATTTTTCCAAGCGATGGTATTATTTGAATTTTTAATCAAACCCCTTTTTATACATTGGTATATAAGAACATAAGAACAATGTAATGTTTAATTCTCATATTCAACGTAAACAATTAATGTCTTGAAAAAACCTTTGTGTGATATCGCAAATATACGACAGCTATTCAAAGAAAAATATACCGCTTCTTTAAATAGTTGGGCAGATCTACGTCACTGACACATGTGTGAACTAGATTTTCGAAATATGGTTATCCAAGAATGCAAACTTTATCAAATAAATGAAAGCAAGAAATAACGTGCTTTCAGTTCATAAACACGACGATTGATTGCTTCAACTACTTCGTGTAATCTATATTTTTCACTGGATCACGATCACACACCACCACTTGTTTTAAACAATTACACATAATCTAAATAGAACTACATTCAGATATTGTCGTTCATTCAGATGATAATTGATTTTACATGTACTATTATAAATATACCTTCATAAGTCGTACAATTTAATGCACACTTTAATTTTAAATTAATTTTGCAGTAGTACATTTATTATAGTGTATTCCAAGCTTTTGGAACAATGATTTTCTCCATTGTACGAGATTTAAAATGAGTAATATCGAGTTCGTTCCATCTCATCGTTACATATTTCCTCTATAGTAACCCTAGTCAAGTTTTAGACAGCTTCGCCGAATACGCTTTATTTGTCATTGAGTATTAGTTGTCGTGCATATTTGATATCGAAGATGACAAGAGAATCATTTGAAAATGTGCGTCCGACATATTTATATAAAGCTTAACTGGCGATATTAAACGGAACTTGGGTGTATCATTTAGTAGATGGTTTGATATATATATATATATATATATATATATATATATATATATATATATATATATATATATATATATATATATATATATATATATATATATATATATATATATATATATATATATATTTATACATATATATATTTGCCGAAACACTGGGATTAGTTTTGTCTGAAACATTTTCGACAAGAAAAATATATGATACAGTTAATTGAACACACTGAACACATAACTGATGTGCATTAGCATGGTATTTGACCATAAATCCGCCTGGTGTAAAGCAATGTGCAGTAAAACATATGTGAGTTCACACGTAAACTACACAGGGCATTGAAGCATAAGCAGTGAGCTAGTTATTTACCGCCATATCGAATGAATGGTGATGTGCAAGTGAAGAATTTAAACGGCACGTGACAGTATACGCACGTTAGCTGTGCATGTACTTTACAAGGACGAACGTGTTAGCCCATAGTCCGGGAAAAGCCTCGTTGCAAACGTTTAGTCACTGAACAGGGCGCACTTTAAGATGGAAAAATATTATTTAAACGCGAAATAGGTTGAATTGGCACGTACACGTAATGAAACGCATTTGATTTATTTATACTCAATTTCCCCTTATAATAGGAACTAATGAACTAGTTTTGTATTTCGTATTCAAATCTAATAAGGAAAAGCATTTTCTAATTATGACAGTACATTCACATGTAACACAATATACAAAATAACTATAAATGTATGCATGCATTATTTATCAACGTTATTTTCTAAAATAGTTCTTCTTCATTGTATTGTTCGTGACCGAATAAGTAAAAGTAACTAGTTTCTCATTTAACCCGAATAAGGAACTGGAATTTCCAACTTGAGGGATATGTTCATAGAAAAATCTGTACCATATTACCCTGGACATTCTTGTGCATGTTAAAATAATATAAATATATAGTCCAAAACATGTTTACCAATACTTTTTTTCTGTTTTGTTTTGCAACAGAAGAACGAACAATTACCTTTTTGCCGTATTCTTTATTAAAGAAAACTGAATGTTCTTATTTAAATAATGTTGAACGTGTATACAAGTGTACCCGATAGCTTTGAAAATCAATAATCGTATAATAATAAAATATATTTATTCTAAAACAGTTCCACTATTTGTTTATTTATCAATTATCTGTTAGTGTTTTTCCGATTGAAAGTAATAGCAAGGTTGGCTGTATTGACGTCATGTGTAGTTTAATTCGTACCTCAAACGTTTCTATATTGATTTTAAATTTATTATAATAATTATAAGTATTATTATATTAATTATTTAAATGTAAATTCATTTTAAAATCATAACTACATGTAAATTTATATGGCGAGTTTGATTAATAAACAGTTTTCGTTAATGTAAAAGATGCAGGTTCCATGTTCAGCCCCGAACAGATACTGGATGTCTAGTAAACAGAACGAAGTTGAAATATGTAGGGATAATAATTCTGACATCATAGCAATACGGTACACTTGTTTACTTAGTTTGGTTAATGCCAAGTTATTATATAAGTAAGAAAATTACAGTCCTTAATTTGGCTTGAATATCATGATTGTCTTAGTTATGGCATACAGTTTGAATAATCTACCATATTTTTAAGTGAGAAAAGCCAGTTCTGTTCTCGACTTGAATATGGAAAGAGGAAAGGTTTTATTATCAATGAGTAAACCTTTGTAAACATTGGTTCGCATAAATATTGTCACATCAGGACTACATTAAAATGATTGTCAAAGTTACGTGGTTCAGATTGATATATACGATGTGTCATTAGGTAAGTTAGAAAATACTAGCCCCTCATTTAGTTTTAATAAAAATTGAGGAGCCTGTTCCTTAGTTATTGTTTACTATTGACAACGGAAATTGAATATAAGTTAATAAAACTATGTAGCGATATGTTGTATGAAATATTTAAATGTCATACCTACATATAAAAATAGTTTCAATGTTATGGGCTGCGGTTAGAAGAATGGACGATTATCATTACGGTTCAAAAGTGCCAGTTCTTTATTCGTTTAAAATGAGGGATACAAAACTGGCGAACTGCTTGTATTTCAGTCGTAAAAAGAGCTTGGGTTATTAATAAACACAACTATGTAAAAAATGTTAGAATAATATTTGTATATTAAAGAGCTTTTCACAAAAACGAACTGTGTTTGTCCCTGTAAGGAGTCCAGCTCAGTGTAAAGCTGGTATAAAGGCATATTATTATATGACAGTAGATTGTAAACGAGGAAATCGTTGAAAAAAGATCTTTATTACATTGGTATACAACGCATTATCGGTGGAAATGTTTGCAAAACAATTCGCTGGTATTTTATACCGATAATAAACTTGATGTATTGTATTAATGTGTGAAACATTTAAGGCATTACATATGAAGTAAACATAAAGGTTTGCCTAAAATATATTTTGTGTGTTTTGTTGCTTTTGCTCGTTTTCCGATGATTGATGTTACGATTTACGCTACGATGGTAATAGTGAGGGCGAACGAACATAGAATAGATCGAACGAGATTTTTCAACCGTGTTTGTTGAGAGCATTATGCCAAGTACCTAATGGTTAATATTTTTCAGACCAAAATTTAACTTTTTGTATAAAAGTTTGTATGACAAGAATATAAGTATTATAGCTTTTTATTGCATTTGTTCACGTTTCTTTTATATTTCGGACCTATATAGCTTCTTAGACTTTCAGCTTAGGTCGTGAATCTTTCATATATGCATATCTACGTAAAAATTCTTACAGTTAAAGGGACCTTTTCACAGATTTTGGCATGCATTTAAGTTTGTCATTAAATGTAAGCATTGGATATAAAAAGCTCCAGTAAAAAAAGACAAGAATACACTTAAAGAAAGAAAAAAAAGTAACCCTCAACTGCGCTCGAACCACTTACCCATGGAGTTAAAGTCTATCGCTTAGATCACTCGGCCATCCGTGCGCATACAATGAGTTATGTATCTTATATTTTATATAAGCAATCCTCGTAGTATTACAAAATGTAAAGACAGCAACTGAACTCTCCACATTATTTAATCGTTTCGAGTTGCAATGCTGTATAATTTTAAGTTTTTTTAATCGTCAAAAGTTGCATAGAATGGATTTTGTAAGATCATGGTAAATGTTCAGTATTACTACTTCCTCGCAAATATCATAATTACAATAAAAATTTGCGAATGTGATTTTTTTTATTTTTTTTATTTTGTCAATTCAACAATCCGTGAAAAGGCCCCTAAAAAGTCTAAATATTTAGCAATGCAACTGTATGTACAACAGTAAACTAACGGGTGTAGTTAATATAAGCATGGGATACAACAAACTGCCAACTGAATTATTATCAGTAAATATCGTCATTAATATTTTTTTCAAAACACCACATGTTTCTTGACTTTTTAATGAAATTTTCTGAAAGTGAAAATATATATGCTTACTCAAGTAGACTACGCGAAAATTAGTTTTGTTGAACAACACACACATGCCTCTTTCGTGTGGTGTCAAAGGAAATGAACACATAGGAGAGTTTAGTTCTGAGTAGCTAAAAGTAGCCTTGCTAGACATGGATACTACAAATTGATTTTCTCTACAATTTCGTATGTTACAATATTTTTTTGTTTTGATACAGTAATATTGAAACAAAACCCCATAATATAATTGTATATACCATGCATTCCAACAATAAATACATAAAATGTATTCTCGTATATGATTGCCGTCCACACGTATTAATATTGTTTATTAATCATGGTGACCGGTTGTTAAATGTTTCACAGACAAAAACTGACAGTTTTTAAACA